>NC_056735.1:1301163371-1301248371 GCF_019279795.1 Protopterus annectens
ATTCAATGCCACATTCCTACCTTCTTCAACATTTATGCCCATCTGTCGTAGATCTTCTTTTACACAATCCATCCACCTCTTTGCTTGACATCTTTGTTTTCTCTTACCTTCTTCCTGTCTGTCCCAAATCTTCTTCACCAGATTGTCTTCTGCTTTTCTGCACTTGTCCAAACCACTGCAATTTGATCTTTTCTGCAATTGGAGCTACTTTGGCTTCTGCTCTTATGTCCTCATTTCTTCGTCTGTCCCGCAGTGTGCATCCTACTACCCTTCTCAGGCACTTCATATCCATCACCTCTAGCTTCTTCAACTGTTCTGCCTTTACTGCCCAGGTTTCTGTACCATACAGTAGTACTGGTCGTACCACTGTATTGTACACCTTACTTTTCAGCTTCTTTGGCATTCTTCTGACACTCTATGACAGTTGGCTGCAGCCCCTCTGATTCTAAAATATCTGATATCTAAAATATCAATGGGTAACATATACAAAAATATGAAAATGTATATGTACATATATAAAAGAATCTATTTAAATTTTTTAAAAAATAGAGGTTATTCTATTTTCTTATGACCATCTGCTTTCTTTTCAACACTAGCTTGAGACTCACACTTGCTTGCATTAACTCCAGGTTTAACATCTGCCTGAAGTAATATAATCCATTCATACTCACCCATCTCTAAAGCATTATTAATATCATCCCCCCGATGTTTGGATAAATAACATTTATAATACTAAATTTGAACATCATATGTTCAAGACCTGCATCTTCAAGATGTTTAGCAAGAGTATTTCTGCTCACCTTCCTTGTGATATCAGATTTATGTTCGTTGACTCTATGCTTAAGTCTACGCATTGACTTACCTACATAAAATGCTGTGCATTTTACACAGGTAGCAAGAGAAACTATATTATTAGTATTACCTGTAGCAGATGTTTTTACATCATTTTCCTTCCTTGTTAGAGGGTGTATAAACCTATTGTCTGTCAGTGTATCAGGGCAACATGAACAATTATAACACAGAAATGTCCCTGCTCTTTTAATTGGTCTATTCTCATCCATCTTCAAGTCTTTATAACATAAACGTTTTTTTCAAACTATTACAGTTCCTATAGGAGAAGTTATGTTTATCACTAATAATATTTCTAATCTCTGGTACTGAAGAGAGTAAACCCCTATTTTTGGAAAGAATATTTTTGACATCTCTAGTTTTCCTGTTTATGTTGTTAAACGACATAAATGGTCACGTTTCTTCTTGACACCTCTGTCATCTAAACTTGAGCTCCTGTCAGAAAAGTTTGGTTTAGCCATACTATCCCTTTTATTCAAAATTTCTACTTTCATATCTTCCAAGCAGTCAGAATCATAGCCTCTTTCTTTAAAATCAGAAATAATCTCATTCATTTGTTGTTCACATCTCTCATGGTTAGTGTTCAACCTACTAACTCATAATAGCTGACTTTCATTATGTTCCTAAACACAAGGTCGGTATGCATTCTAGTTCTATGAGTATATTTGTTTGCATGCACTTCCTTTTTATAAACTGATATAGTAATGGCATTACCCTCCCTTTCTAGTCTAACATCTAGACAGTACATAGCATTCTCGGAGTGAAGAGCAGTGAACTCCAAAACATTAGTATTGTTGTTAAGATAAGTGACAAATGTGTTAAGTTCTTCTGTGTCCTCTTTCCAAATTAAAAAAAATATCATCCACAAAACACTTATAGAATATTACATTTTCTATAAAGCGTGGTGGACCCGTATAGATAAATCACTCTTCCCAATGCCCAACTACAATGTTTGCATATGTGTTTGCTATGGGAGCACCCATAGCCACACCTGCCTTTTGGTGACAAATAGCATTCTGAAACATAAATATATTATTATTCAAGACCAATTCAAATTGCTCACAGATGGTTTCAATCTCTCTTCCTAACATCTTTCCATGCATACATAAAACATTTCTTATGCTGTCAATGTCATAACAGTTAGGAATTGCTGTAAATAATGATTTTATATCCATTATAACAAAAATAAAATTCATTTCACTACAGATGGTATGGAAAATCATCTGTAGCTCTGATATTACTTTTTAGTTTAGAAAGAAATTCAAACATGCTGGAGATACATTGAGATGGGCTCAGTAATCCTCGACCCCCAGATACAATTGGCCTCATAGGTGGTTTTACTGTGCAGCAGTATCCATTATGTAGACCATGACACACTACAGTGTGGCTTTTGATAATGCAGATGCATTATCCCAAATGCCACACATCTGTGCACCTCTTAGACTGTAATGCTAAAGGGGTGGGTGAAAAGCAAGGCCAGACAACAGGCCACACCTGACTTTATAGCATAGCTCTGTCAATTCATACTTAACCCTGGCTTTGGGGCAGTGCTTACAATGACTCATTTGGAATTGAGGGTAGGGACAGCATGGTATATTGAGCTTTGTGTTCAGTATGCATTTTCCATAAAGGTAAGCCAGGTGTGACATTATAATAAAAGTATATGTACAGCAACTAAATGACTCATTTGGGAAGTGTCACTGACTCTAAGCTATGTGGTTGTGGTCAGGATCATAAGATCATAGGATCATAGGAGGTTACTAGGCTAATAGTCTTGGGGCCCTTACAAGCCTAGTCAAGAGTTTATCCCTAGAAAAGAAACCTCAGCCAGCACCTGTTGCTCCTGTCAATGAGGGACATAGGTGGAACCCCTGGGACAAATTTGTGATTTCCCATCTACTCATCAAGGTTGCGCTTGAAGAGGGTCAACGAGGTGCTCTGTTTGATGTGTTTGGGAAGTCTATTCCAGAGACGGGGCAGCCTCTGGGAAACAAACCTGTCTCTCCAGCAGGTTTTGTTGATGTTGCATATTAGATTTAGGCCTATCGAGTGGGTAAGGTGCGAGGAGTTAGACTTATGGATATGGAGCATCTCTAGTAGGACAGGGTCCGATATAGCCTTGTAGGTGAGACACAGATCACCTCTGAGCAATCTGTATGATACCGAGTAAGTGATAGTGATTTGAGCCTGTCCACATTAGACAGGTGTTGGAGGCCATGGATTCTCTTTGTGAGGTATTTCTGTGGCCTTTTCAGTTGGTGCAGGGTGTTTGGAGCTCAGCATATACAGAAAGAATGAATGGGTTTTATGTTAAATGATAGTTCTTAAGATAAATGAGTGGTGATATTTCTCAGTTTTATGGTTGCTTCCATTGCACAAGCTGCTTTGGAACTTGGTCAACCAAAAAAAAAAAAAATAGAGATATAGGAAAACAGCCATGATATTAAATGTTGATTTGAACCCAAGTCATTGATTATAGTGGAAAGACTTTGTTTTAATCACTACAGTTAGAAGACCAATGCATCTCTGATGTAGCACACAAATGAACTGAGGCAATGTAAATCGAAATGTGATTTTGATGAAAACTTGAAGGAAATACTGACTTTTGTTAGCAGTACTCACAGTGAAGCTTATCAGAGCAAGCTGTCACATAGTCATATTTACTAGTTCCAAGAGAACTATATTGAATTGAGTATGAATACTCATGGCAGCTGAGAAAGTATGAGATACATATTTGTGCAGTACCTAAAATTAAAATTCAGTCAAGTAACAAGAAAGGTAAAAGATTTTGGAAATACTGCAACAAAAAATATCCACATGACTGTAGCATTGAAGAAAGGAAAATTGCACAGTAAACTGGGATTTTTTTTTCTTTTTTAATTTGTACATTTAGAGTTAATTCAGTATTCTGTGTTATCTTCTGCCAATTTGTTTTGACTGTGATTGTATTGTGTGTTTCTAGCATGTACTGGGAGTTATCCGTTGGGAGGTAATCAGGGCATAGTCTCTCTGTGCCCTAGCCTGGTGTGCATAAACCAGGGTAGCTTGGTGATACACACTGCTGAAATGGCACATAGATATGGTCCTTCCAGCCTTTGTTAAGCTTCTGTTTTAACCTGCAGGTGGGTCCTCCTCTCCTGTGGGCTTGCACGGGGCTCTGTTATTCAATGTTAGGTGCATCCAGAATAAATAAGGCACACTGTCCCACGTACTCCATGATGTATGTCTGGTATTTTGTTACTGATAGGTAGCTTGTTGTAAACTTTGGCCCTCTTCTTGCTGTGGGGATTCCACTATGGCTGCCATTTGGTTTAGGAAACAGCTTGGAATGACCCAGACTAATTGTGACTGTAACAGAATATTTTTATACATCTTCCCTGCAGGAGTAGATTGCAGATTCCTCCTCATGTACCATCCACCAACCTATGGGATCTTCTAAAAAAGTTCATGCATTTTCTCTTTGGCATCACAGACAGTCTCCTGGTATGGTTAATTACGAGTGTTTTTAACACCTGGTATAACAATAAAATCATCAAACTTGCCATGGACATCCTCCATACTATGAAGGATCTTGGTTTCACTCCAGTTGTTTCCTCTGCTACATGTCTTTGAGGACATTGTTTGGTCTTATTCTTTTAGTACAATCTAATTACTACAGGCTTAGGAGTGGAACCTATCTCATGGTTGGATCATTTCTTCATAAACTTCAGTCTCAGATTCCTACCAGTTGTAACATGTGACACTGAGCTGTTTTATTACAGAGACATGAGAAAGATCTCTTCTGGTAGTTTAAAAAAGACTGATCGATCATCTCCTAATGGAGATCAGTGCCAGTGATCTACATGAGCTTGTAGTGACCTATAATCATTACATTTCCAATATTCCGGGCCAGGTTGCCTCAGAATACATTCATTCCATGTCTCTTTTGGCCCCTTAGAAAAGGCTTAGTCTTAAGCTCCACAAACTGAACAGGTAGGACTGAAGCTTGGAGAAATACTGGCCTAAAGTGGATGTTCACTTGTTTCCTACTGTTCATAAATGTCATGCAAATAAACAATGTTCTTGTTCAATAGTATAGTGGCCCAATGTCATTTGATTTACATGTTCAAGACCTTACTAAATCATCTTGAAGTTTGCACTGAAAAATAATCAGGGTCTTATGATGCTATCAGATGAAATTTCTGCATCTTCAAATTGTCTGGCCATGCTTTTTTGAGTGGATCATAAATTAAACAGCCCAGCCTACCTGTTTTTTTTTTTTTTGCAAAAACTGTTTTATATCTTCTGAGTATGAGGATGCTGATACCAGGCACTCATTTTCTCAAGACATTTCTATACCACATTGTAGAGAGCTGACCATGGACAGTCTATGTCAGTTATGGGAAGATCATGTAGATTATGAATGTCTTAAAACTACTTACTGTGGCCTGAACACTGGTCCAGGAAAGCTGGTTAAATCTTACCTTAAGTCCTTGGGTTCAGTGATTTTTCAGGATTTTTCAGGCCTCTCTCAGGACTGGAGATCTTCCATGTAGTTTTTGTGTCTTTTGTTATCCTCATTGTGAAGAAGCTTTCTTTAGACTGTTCCACTATGGCAATTTTTCACTCATTCCCTAGTCCTCTTTTATCAGTACAGTAACTGAGAAAGTGTGCATGTCCAGCTATACTGGTATCAAATGCTCTCCTTGATGCACATCATCCTAGTTTTAAACCTCATCACAGCAGTGAAACTGCTCTAATTCGTGTTATGACCTATTGATGGTGAGAAACAAATGGTTGTATTTGATCTTCATCCTTCTTGATCTCCGTGCGACATTTGACACCATGGCACACAATGTGATCAGCGTCTAGTCACCTTCTTTGGTTTTACAATGTAAGCACTTGTTGTCTCTTTCCTTTCAGGTCATTGTCAGTTGGTGGTGCTGGGCATTAACTTAACACCTAGCGTCTGTGGAATTTACAACAAATATATGGGTGTTATTCATAGTCCCATGTTGCATACATGTGTAAGGTGAATGTGTGAATTGTAGCATTGCACTGGTGTGCAAGTATGTAAACTGTGAATGAGCGGCACTGGTTTTAGAAGTCTCGTACAATAAATATGTGCAAAACAAACACAGTGCTGTGCACATGCTGCATATATCCAGGCATGTCCAAAGGTCAGTTCCCCGTGCTTTCTCCTATTAACCTGGTGAACTTGGGCATCCCGAGGCAATGTAGCAACTGCCTCATGTACACTGACAACACTCTCCTCTTACCTCCCAACACTCATACTTGTGAGAGATGCACTTATATATCCAAATTGGAAGCCACACACTCTCCAGCCAAGACCGGAATAGCTGGTCAAGAGGAGAAGGTCAACACTTGCACCACACCACATGGAACACATAGCCCTCCAGAACACACACCAGCACTGCCTTTACATAAAATCACAAACCACACACCCACCTTTGAAGAGACTCTGAATAAAAATCTACCCAAACAGCAGACACCTCCAAAGCAGAAACACACTCAACCACCACAACCTCCCACCCACAAAGGTAACCACCATGAAAAACTTCTCCAAAGCTAACTTTGGGCTCCTAAAACAGAGGCGTCTAACTTCACGGTAACCATGCAAATGGAAACTACTTGCGTGACCACCGAAGCATACACCAATGCACTGTACGAACATGTACACAAATGCATGGATCTTGCCATACCCAAAAGAACCAAGACACTCTCCTCCAAAAAAAAGGAAGCCAATCTGGTGGTCCCCTGCCATAAACCAACTCTACAACAGAAGGAGGAAACTGATGCAGAATAAGGTGAAGTCCCAAGACTGGAAAAACTCCCTTATTAGTCTCAACAAAAAGTTGAAATCCCTCATCAAATTCTGTAAAGCTAGCTATGAAAACAGAATTGCAGCAGATAGTAAAGACAACCACAAGGCCTTCTATAGTTATGTAAAGAATCTCCACGGCAATATCCAGATTTGCTCTGAGCTACTTCACAATGGTACCTCCTATTCCGAGCCAACAGATATTGCCAATATGCTGGCCGACAGATTCATTGCCCACTTTACCCCTCTCTCCCCCACCAAAGGACCAATCACAATACCAGTAGATTGCCAGGCACCCAGTATTACTGCTGCACAGGTTAAAACAGCACTGTCCAAGGCCAAGAATACAGTTTCTGTGGGACCTGACAATATCCTTGACTGTGTTCTACATGACTACAGAGTGAACTGGCACCTCATCTGTGTGCCCTGTTCAATCACAGCCTCACCTCAGGCTTTGTCCTTACCAAATGCCACACTGCTACAGTCATCCCTCTCCACAAAGGAGTGACTACAGACCCTGGGAACTATTGCCCCATTAGCCTGACGACTCTGATATGCAAAGCTATGGAACACATCATCATGGACCTAATAAACAAGGATATAGGGACTCTCCAAACTCTGGATCCCACACAGTTTGGTTTTGTGGAGAGTATATCACGCCTGCTCAACTTAGTCAACTTTGAGTCAGTCACCAGAGCTGTTGATGAAGGCAAGGTGGTTCATACAGCCTACCTTGATCTGGCCAAGGCCTTTGATACAAATCTCCTCACAGGAATCATAGAAAAACTCACTAAGCTAGGCATCAACCCCTATATCACTAGGTGGGTTGCAAACTGGCTCACGGATAGAACCCACAGTGTGAAAGTAGCTGACTCCAAGTCAGACTGCCGGCAGTCACGAGTGGAGTCCCACAGGGTTTGGTCCTGGGTCCTCTCCTGTTTGGTATCTACTTCTCTGAAGTCCAGTACAACACGAAGGGACTCTGGCTGACAAAGTTCACAGAGGATTGCAAGTTGGGAGCTATTATTAACTACCCAAGTAATGATAACATCCTACAGAAAGGCCTCACTGAGACCAACAACTGGTGTCAGAACCACGGCCTTAAGCTCAATTCCAGAAAATGTGTTGTCATCCCCTTTGGGAAAAACCCAGTTCCCATGAATTACCACATCGATGGTAGTCCACAGAAGGCGTTATAAGAGATCTGGGAACAAAAGTTGACAGCAACCTCTCTTTTAACCACCACATTGCCACTGTGGTCAGAAAGTCCTTCTATGTGGCACATCTCATTACTAAGGGTTTTGCATCCAGGAAGAAAGAGGTCATTGTCTCCCTCTACTCTCCCCTCATTAGGCCAATCATCAAATAGAATTCCCCACCTGCAACAACTGGAGAAGCCACAAAATACCTCACAAAGAGGATCCTAGGCCTTAAACACTTGTCCTATATGGACAGACTCAAAAAACTCCAACTATTTTCTGTCTCACATCGCCTGCTTAGAGGCGATCTCTGCTTGACTTACAAAGCCATGTCTGACCCAGCTCTGTTAGAAATGCTACATCTAAAGAAATCCTAATCCCTCCACACCACATGCTCCAGAGATCTCAACCTCATTACCACAGTCAACAGAACATGCTGGTGGGGCAGGTTCATAACTCAGAGACTGCCCATGCTATGGAACAGACTTTCCATACATGTCAAGCAGAGCAACTCACTGGCCCTCTTCAAGAGAAATCTTGATGAGTGGATGGGAAATAGAAAATTTGCCCTGGGGATCACTCCAGTGGCTCTACTCGACAGAGGCACTGGGAACTAAGGTCGGGTGGCACGATGCCAGGGTAATCCTGTGGGTTAGGCTTGTAAAGGCTCCAGGGCCATTAGCCTAGTGCACACCTATGAAATTATGAACCTATGTAAGTTCACAAATGGTTTTGTATATTTTGCTAAAGAGCGCACAGAAGATGATCTAGTCTCACAAGAATTTTCAACAAAAGTTTGCACCGAATAAGGCTCGGGTAGCTGGTTAGCACCTTATCAAAACTTTTATAGGCATTTACTTCACTGTGAAGATGTCCTTATATGGACACTTTGTTTTGGTCTTTTAGGAAAAGGGTAAGATAGGGGAGTCAGAAAAGTCTGCATGATTTTTATGCATCCCTGATGCATCACATCATATCAGATAATGGGTGAACAACACAGCCTGTTTCTATATTCATAGAACAGAAACTGAAGAAAGTTCTACATAAGGCACCATCAGTAATTAAGGACACCAGACACTTAATGATTATACCAGTTGCTTGGTATAAAACATCTGATGGTAACTCTTGACATATAAAGGTTATTTAATGTTATTCCCAACACCTATGGCATTCATGCTATTAAGAGTTTTCTGCAAGAGAAAAGTGAAAAGTGAATATGACAATGAGAAGATCGATCTTATAGGTATGTTACTGGAACTCAAACTCAAGAACAACATTTTCATATTTGATCACATCTACTGGATAAAATGAGGTGTCACCATGGGCACTCCCTGTGCGAATAGGTACGCCAACTTAGTGATGGCTATCTGGGAAGAAGCACATATTTTTGACAGCAATCAATTTTCATCGCCATTGAAATTTTACAAACGTTTTGTCAATTATATTTATTTGCTATGGGATGGTACATCTGAAGAACTGACTAGGTTCATTCAATGTCTAGAAGCACTGACATATATTCTCATGTTTACAGTGCATGAGTCATATACTTTGATAGATTTTTTGGATAGCGCATTTAGAGTTGATGTGAATGGGGTCTTATACTATAGTCTTCACAGCAAAGAATGTTGGAAGAACAACTCAATCTTTCATAACAGTATGCATTCACAATACATCTTCCCAACAATTAACTAGAAATTCTAGACTCTGCACAGTGGATGATGATTTTTTTATTCATGCCAATGCGAATATAGGTCATCAGTTCAGAGATAGAGGTTATGCAAAACATGAAGTGGAAATAGAAATAACTGCAGTAAGAAGCATGAGAGAGACAACGGACAGACCGCTTTTCTTTAAGAAAAAGCATGATTCTGTAAATTCAGGAAACAATGTGATTACATCCACACAGAAATATCAAATTGAACTTACATATGCTAGTGACATCAACTATGTCTGTGATATCATCAAAGAAAACTGGAAAATTTTGACAACAGATACAACAATAAAGGATACAGTAGGAGATATGTTGTCATTCTTCTTTAAATGAAATAAAAATCTGAAGCAGCATTTATACTTCACTTCCCAGATGAACAGCAACATGAGATCTGAGAGAATTGGTACTTATCCATGTAGGATGTACACATCTGGCAAGTATATTTCCAAAATAAGTGAATTTATACACCCAATATTTGGAAACAAATATGTTCCAAGACTATATGCTGACTATAAAACTAGAAGCATGGTTTACACTGCTTGCTGCAAGTTGTACAGCACCCTCTGTGTGGGAAAAATGAACAGACAGTTGAAGGACCGTATTTCAAAGCACATAAGTGACATCCGTTTTAGAGACTTGAAGAATCCTCTTGTAAAGCACATCTCCATCAGTCCTGGCCATAACTTTATTTTCATGGTTTTACAAGTTAGAGAAGAAAGTATTAGGGGAGGCAACATCATGGACAAAATTGACCTTGCAGAAATGAGATGGACTGGGAATCTGCAAACTGATAAACCATCTGGTCTAAATGTGAATTTACCGCATAAGCCACCCCTTAAAGGACATAGGCTGCACAGATGATCATGATTGGTTAAAATATCTCTTTAAGTGGCTACGTCATGATTCAGCCTCCAAAGCCAGCCTCTGATGAGTGTCAGCAAATTAACAGATTTTGATTGGATATTCTGTTTTGTTAAATGGATTTACTTACCGAACAAGAGTAGATCTGATGAAGGGTTTGTGTTAACCCGAAAGCGCTCATCTTCTTTTTATTGTTTTAATCTTTTAGTAAAGTTTATGACCTTCACCATGGTGATCAAACTGTTCTCTCTCTCTCTCTCTCTCTGTGTATATATATATATATATATATATATATATATATATATATATATATATATATATATATATATGTGTGTGTGTGTGTGTGTGTGTCTGTATGTATCTATATCACAAGATTGACTCTTCCAAAAGTTGAACTTCACATGGTCAAGACTGTAGGTTTGACTCGAAAACAACAAGCTGACAACAATCTACATTTTTGTAGGGGGCAAGCCCCCCTGGGCCCCACACATTCTGCAAATTATATACCAACTCCAAGATTGCACTAACATTGGAAAAAGAGTAAACTCCCTGATGCCAACTATACTGCGATCTCCATACAAATGCTTCAACTTTTCGTAAAGTGGAATATATGATCTTGACCAGATGAAGTTCGACTTTCGGAAGAATCAATCTTCTGAAAGAGGCCAATATATATAATTTCAGCTCTTGCATGATATCTTTTACTAAGTAAAAATGCTCCTAAGCATGTATAAAGTCCCAGATTGGTCCAATAAGCTTATGTGGTAATGCAGATGGAAATGTTTAACTAATCATGGTTTGTTAAATTCTAGTCAGTCATATTACGTGTATTATAGTCAATCAGAACCCACATCCCTGGACTTGTCCCCTTTACCTAGAGTTGCCTGACTTTATATTGCGACTGTTGCAGGTTGTAATCACACCAAGCACTCACCCATCTGATATATAAAAGATCTATTTAATAAAATAATCTGGAATGCTGTGCTTTATTTTGGTGACTGGTAAAAAGTGAAGCAATACTCTATACTCATGGGAAAATTAGCTATCAGGAAGCACATGTCAGAAGTCCATAGTTCTGGAAAACACCCATGATGAGCATTTTCCTTTCAAAAGTCCTTCTCCAAACAATCCTTGCTTTTTGTTGTTTGTCCCTTTTACATAGATGGGAAAGGTTGGATACAGTGGACCCCAAACCTTGGATATTGTATCTTACCTGGTAGATAAAATAAAAACATTTATGAAGCATTCCCTCCCCTTGAATTACAAGCACTCATGCCTTGGTATTATATTATGGGAAGTTTATACAGCACTAGCATTTTTTCACAGTTGCTAAAAGAAGAGAAATGGAAATTTCAGGAACAGAATGCATTTATAAATGTAAATAGTCATTAATGTGTTATAAAGTATTTTTACATTATAACCAAGATCAACCACTTTCACTAGTTTGAAAGCTTCTGCATATAATACCTGAATTGTTATTCAACAAGCATGCCCTCAAATGAAGAACAAAAATATTGCATATGCAGCTACAGTATTTTGTTTACCACAGAAAAGTTATTTACAGACTGAAGAAGAAGATCTAACATTGATTCACAGTGTAAGGAAATTCTATCAATACATTTGGGTAGAAGGTTTGAGCTGTTAAAAGACTGTAAGTTGTTGCTAACAGTTTTTGGTGATTGTAAGATAGTATTAACTATGGCAACACATACCTAGAGATTAATAATCAGATTATCAGTACATAATTTCCAATCTGATAATTATATACTCATAACCTTATGAGCATTTGATTATCAGGTTGTATGTAAAATGTATGAAGGGCATGGCAATGTAGATGGTATTTCAAGAAATCCATTACCCAAGGTCTTCTGGTATGGTGCCATGCTAATAACAGCGAGATCCAAGAACCTTCACTGTTGTAAGAAGAAATTGCTAAAAACCCCATAAAAGGTGGGAAAAGAAACTGTAAAGCAATGTCAATAATGAGGGTGAATGCACTGTCAAACCTGGAAGGGGAAGAAATCAGGAAAATTGGGGAAAAAAAGAGAAAATGGACAAAGCAGCATGAACAGATTATGTGGGAAACAATATTGCTTGAGCTTAGAGATGTTAAAAAGTCATTGGTGGACTATCTATTGGCACAAGAGAAGTCAACCAAGGAAATACTAGAAGGACTGTATTGGTATACTCGAGTTGTTGTTGTTTGTCTTTCAGCTTTTTCCCGGTAAGGGGTCACCACAGCAGAACTCCGGTCCGCTAATGATTGGCAGTAGATTTTTACGAAATGCCGAGGTGCCAGCTCGACGCCCAACCTTCAACGAAGGCATGCCCATTTACACACGCATGTCTTTCAAACGCTACCCAACCACAGGGAGGACATGCAGACTCCACACAGAAGGCCCTCCCAAGCCAAACTGAGAATCGAACGGGAGAACTTCCTGCTGTGAGGTAACAACGCTGCTGCCGTACCACCGCGGCATGATAATTGGTATACTCGAGTAATAAAAGATATTTTGGCTACAAATGAGGAACTGAAAGCCAGGGCTGATTCAGCAGAAGCCAGGCTAGATTGCTTGGAAGTCAAGGCAATATACCCTGACCACAGTGCAATGTGAAAGAATATTAAGATTAATGGTGTACTAGAGAAATATGAAGGTGCTGACTGTGAAAAATCCATTAAGGACTTGTTGTGCAAATGCACCGAAATGCAGAACAAAGAAGTATTAATAGAATGAACACCCAGAACTGCATGGTGCCGTGGCCAGTTGGACCAGCCAAAACAGCTGAGACCATTAACAGTAAGGTTTCAGACTTTTCAGTTGAAGCAGAGAGTATTAAGGGAACTTGGGTAACCAAGAAGAAAGCTAAAAATTGGGGAAGACAACGTATGTGTGGACTATGATTTTTCTTATGAAACTAGGCAGAAAAGAAATACATTCATCCTAGCCATGAAAGTGTGAGGGCATTGTTGGAGGCTGATTTATCAATTATTCCTCAGGATTTATAAACATGGGATGCTGAAAATATTCGATATGGCATTAGACTTTCTTACGAGACCATGGTGTCAAATGAGTGTTGTAGGGAAGAGCAGATGGCAAGAAGAGAAGCTGACCCAAATACCCAATGAAAAGAATCCGGATTCTTCCACCTATTTAAAAAGCAACAGAAACTGAAGCGGAATGAAAAGTAATAAAAGAAACCTAAAAGCAAAAGAAGGGGCAAACTCAGTAACAAACATGAATTAAGAAGGAGGCCAAGCTATTGCAAACATCCTGACACTGTAAACTAAAATAGATGGAACAAATGGACATATTTCTTTCTTTATTTTATTTTACATTTGTTTACCAGGAAAGTCCAACTGGGATAAGACCCATTTTCAGCGTAGGCCCAGGGAGAAAAGCTCCACATATAGAGATTATACAAAATTTATACAAGAAATTATACAAAATTGATATATAAGACATACAGTACACCAGAAATTACATTCTATGCTATTACAGCTGACATTTGTATTATACAATCATCTGATATATGTCATATGGGGAATAATATAAAGTAACTTAATGCTGTTACTAATTTTAGCATGTAGGTGTACATGAAGTGATTCAAACTACCCTTAAGAGTTTGGAATGTAGATATGTGGTGAATGTCAGTTGGAAATAATGACTACTGCCTGAAAAATATGTGGGCAGTACTGACGCAAGCATAATTGCACTACAGTAATGCCTACCTTGTTATCAAGGTATAAACAGAGAAATACTGACACAATAAACAAGGGATTAGAGGAGAGGAAGTAAGAGCAGGGACAATGTATCACTTGCACAATAACGTAGGAAGGAACATATGTTTGTAGTGATGAACAGCAGATGATGAAAAGTGAGAGGATCTGAGGAAGAGACAATGAGAAGGCAATGGGAAAGGAAGAAACATGTTAAATAAATGATGAGAGAATATGTAGATGCATGTGGTTAAGTAACTGGCACACCCAAAGGAGAATAATGAAAAGAGAAACCTTGGAGTAGCAAAAATAAAAATATATATGGAAAGAGCAGATGACATGATTAACTGAATGATTACAAAGAAAATTATCAGAGAAGCACACAAAGGGGAAAGTATTGATCAGGAAGAGAGGGAAGAAGGTTCAAGAAAAGTAAGCACACTATAATCAAAAAGGGAGTACCACAAGGTGAATAAAGGAAGGAGGTCGGGAGAAAAATGCCACAAAGAAGTTTAAAGGAGCAATAGTACACCTGGGAGGAATAAAAAGTTAAAAGCAAAAAAAAAAAAAAAAAAAAAAAACACAGATCCATTGTCCATTGCAGGGTAAGTGGAGGACACTAAACGTAACAGCACAGTCATAGTTATGATGGCATTCAGGGTCGAAGCAAGGGCCACACCAAGTAAACAGATGAAAACTCTGGAAGGAATGTAGAACTGTAAATATCTCTATAGTTAAAGGGCAACTGTTATTTGAAAAGGGGGTAGAGAAAGAACGAATAAAAAAGACGTGTAAATTAATAATGGAGAAGAGAAACAAAGGAAACTGCAAGCTAATCTATAAATAGAGAGAGAGAAAATAAAGAGAGCAAGAAGAATCAAAGATGAGGGAGAGAGAGAGAAGGAAAGTAATGATGAAAATGGGTGAAGCGGGAATATGGAATTAAAACTTGGAATGTAAATGTGATGGGAGATGGGACCAAGACGGAGAGAGATAGGTAGAGCGAGAGAAAATTAGCACATTTCACAGGAACACCGGTGGAAACAGTAACAATATAAGAGACACATTTTGGTAAGGAAGAGCATAACAATTACAGACGATAGGGTATAATGAAGTAGCTAGTACTTCTTGCTGAAATAGGAAACAAAGGGGAGAGATTATAATACTGGAGAAACCATGGCCTGTGCTAACAGAAGAGAGAGAATAGAGGATAAAAAGGAAAGTTACGCAGGGGTAAACAAGAAGATAGAAGGGATCACAAGTTTGCTAATAGCAGTAAATATCCCACCTAAAGCACAAATAAAGGAAATAAGGGTTATTTTTACAGAAATAGTTGAGATTTCAGGAGAGGGTTACAATATGAGAAGGAGAATGGAATATAATACTTAAAAAAGAAACAGAAAGCATTCCATGAATGACAACATTAACAAAGAAGGGGAGATTTCTCAGAGATTTTTTTCTAGTTGGGTTGAAGGATGTAAGAGAAACCATTTCTGCATGAGTGAGTGGAAGTCAGTATACATAATATTCAGCAATAAATAAAATCTGGTCAAAATCTATAGGGGATATATGGCAAGACAGCATGAAGACTACATAGGAGATGTGAAGACAAAGCTAATAACACTATCAGACTATGCATTAACAAGACTAACAATAGAAGGACAAAGGAAAAGAGTTGGAGAGATGTTGGAGGTATCAAGAAATTTAATGGAATGTGAAAAAAGATAAAAGGAACTTGCCACAGGCAGTAAGACAACACTAGAAAGGTATACACAGGAAATGGAAGAAGAATGGGATAAAATAAAAGAAACCATTAGGGGCATAATTGCAAGACTACAGAAGGAAAAGAGAAAGTTAGTTTACTGGAAAAGTGAACAGTTAAGAGATGAGCTAACAGAGATATAAAAGAAAAGTGAAGGCAGGAACAGACCCTGAAGAGACACAGAAAAGGAGATTACAAACATCATACACAGATGGGAAGATGAGAAATTATGGAATAAAAGAATAATGGTAGAACAACTTTATTTTAAGACAAATTGTAAAGTGATGAAAGGGTTAGCAACAAGATTAATATGTCAAGATGTGGTGAAGGGGGATTTATAATCTAGCGGATGGCAAAGAGAAAAAAAAATTACAGATTGAGGGAAATATTGGAGGGGTTTAATGAGTACTACTAGAGGCTGTACATGTCAGGAGAAGATGGAGATGCTAATAAGGGGTGAGAATGGCCTGGCCAGAGATGAGAAAGTTGCAGAAACAAGAACAGAAGAAATTGACGGAGAAGCTAAAGGATGAAATAGAGAAGGTATTGGAAAAACATCAAAAGGAAAGTCACCAGGCAGTGATGAAATACAGATAGAATTTTGGGATCTACAGAAAAAGGTATATTAGATAGATGGTTGCTACTGTTTAGCAGTATACAAGGAGGTGGACATATAAATCATGGAGGGAGGCAGTGATCCCAGTAATTCTTAAGGAGAGGTAAGACCTAGTATCAGTGCTTAGCTATGACTATAAATGCTTTATGATGGTACATGCTGAAAGATTAGTGTAGATCAATATATGTGTATATACCTTTAAGAAGTTATGCAAGGACTTGCACAAGTGTATAAATACTGAGCACGTGCAAGCCTGACTGCCATTTTGTAGTTAGCTGCTGAGATGTTAAGCATGTATGTATGTAAGTTCAGTCTGTTAACTAGTTTGTTCATATTTAATGATAATGCTATCCATCCTGATGTGTTTCTATGTATTAAAGCATCTAAACGAAACTCCAAGCCTTCTTGTCATATGTGTTAGAGATGAACGTGTGACATGGTGTCAGAAGTGGCATGTCTAAAGAATGTGGTTTCAGAAGCGGCATGTCTAAAGGGCATGACGTCAGAACAGGCATATCCAAATGGCATGAAGCTAGAAACAGCTTGGCTAAAATGACTTAAGGTACTTGCTCAGAGCTGGAAGAATATATAGGAGTGGATCATCCCTAAAATGTGCAAGCTTCACAAAACAGGTCAGAAATGAATTTCAAATATTAAACTTGCTCAGCACTATTTCTTTCCATAAAATATGAAACAAGGCAAAGAGAACATTCTAAATAATATTTGCATAAACCGATATGTACGATACTGACAAAAATATTCAAATTACTATGGAAAATGTTTGAAATAAATTCCTTGCAACCAGAGTACATTACTATCTTGCACCATGGTCACCCAGGAATAAAATCTACCAAAAGAAGGGTGAGGTGACTAGTATTTTGGACTTCTATGTCACAAGACATTGAAAGAGCATGTTTATCTTCTTCTGTGTGTAATAGTACAAAGCCACATCAACAGAAGGAACCACTTCAGCTTAACCAGATTCGGGAAAGTACAGTTTTGTACCTGCCATAAATGTAGATGTTCGAGTGCTCACCCTGCTGCAGTCATCACACTTGGGTTATCCTGCCGTCAGGCGGTCCCACAGTCAGCCTGAATTCCAAAGTCTTGGTCCGGTGTCAGTTGCTGTCGCTTCTTCCCTGACGTCATTGTGCCAGGAGTATATAAGAGGCATCCAACGCCATTTTCTTCAGTTTTTCTTGCCCCAGATGTCAGGTGCCCCCAACAGGTAGGCAAAATATATATATACATAGCTAGATAAAAATAAAACAATACCTTTATGCACAAGCAACTACACCACAGAGATTGTATAGGATAGAGTGGTATAGATAAGTTCAGCTAGTTCAGAGGGGATGGAGGGAGGATAACCTGGACTGCAGCAGGGTGAACACTCGAACATCTACATTTATGGCAGGTACAAAAATGTACCATGTTCATCGTGTTACCCTGCTGCAGTCATCACACTTGGGTTGAATCCCAAAGCTAAGGATGGGAGGTGGAGTTAAACAGGGTTAGAAGAAGCTAGTAGGCCCTGCAAAACTGCAGTGGCCAAACCAGCTCTAGTCTTAGAATATAGAGGTAAGTGACAGTGTTTGGTGAAGGTGTGCACTGAACTCCAAGTTGCAGCTTCCAGAATATCCTTGGTTGGCACTCCCCTGAGAAAGGCTGCTGATGTAGCTGTAGCCCTGGTGGAGTGAGACCTAATGTTATCAGGTACCGGTTTCCCATGATGCGTGTAGCAGAAACGTATGCAATGCCCTATCCATTTAGAAATGGTCTGTTTTGAGATAGCTTTTCCTTGTGATCCTGTAGCATAGGCTACAAAGAGCTGGTCAGATTTTCTGAAAGCCTTAGTTTTATCCAAGTAGTAACGTAATTGCCTGTGAATGTCCAAAGAGTGCAGGAGTCTTTCTCCTTTGTTCTGGGGATTTGGGAAAAAGGTGGGCAAATGAATGGTTTGGTTTAGGGCCACACTGGATACCACCTTTGGCATAAAGGAAGGATTAATTCGTAGAGAGACTCTGTCTTGATGAAAAATGAGGAAAGGCTCCACTGCCATTAGTGCCTGTAGCTATGAGACTCTTCTAGCTGAGGTTATTGCTAGTAGCAGGGCAGTTTTCCATGAAAGAAATTTTAAATCAGCTGAAAAAGCTGGTTCAATCTTGGCCTTTAGCCTGGTTCCAGGTGCAAAATCTTTTCCATTTGTCAGAATAGGTTTTCCTGGTGCTGGGCCTCCTGGCCTCCAGAATGACATCCATAACAGCTTTGGATAGAGGTGTTGGCTGGTTGTTTATGTAATTTGCCATGCAGCCAGGTTTAAAGTCTTGAGCTGGTTGTGTAGAATCTGATTGTCTCGCTGGGTGAGCAGGTGAGGAATTTGTGGTAAAATCCATGGTGGGCCGTGGGCCATGTTCCTTAGAATTGGATACCAATGCTGGCGTGGCCAGTCTGGTGCAATGAGTATCATTTGTGGTCTCTCTAATCTGACTTTCAGCAGTACCTTTGCTGGAAGAGGCAGTGGAGGAAAGGCATACACTGTTAATGTTTTCCAACTGAATGAGAGGGCGTCCACTTTCCAAGCTTGTAGATGGAATGTCCTTGTGCAAAATTTTTGAAGTTGGTAGTTTTGGGGGCTTGCAAACAGATCTATGTCTGGGTGTCCCCATTTTTGAGCTATCATTGCAAATACTTGTGGATCTAGTTTCCACTCGTGTGGATCCATGATGTTTCTGCTTAGGTCGTCTGCCAATGTGTTTTTCTTTCCTGGCAGGAATTGTGCTTGTAATTGAACCTGGTAAGACAGTGGAGTGTTCCACAAGGTCATTGCTTGCCTGCGTGTGCCCCCTTGCTTGTTTATGTACCACATTACTGTGGTATTGTCCATCTTTATTGTTAGTTGTCTGAAAACTGGAGAACTGGCGACAGGCCCAGCAGAGGCCTCGGAGTCTGGCCTGTTCCTAGGCTGCCTGTCCTTATCCTTGCGGTTTTTATGCATGCCAGTCATCGGCTGCTCCAACGGCATGATATAATTAAATTTCCTACCCAAGTAGTGTCGTGCGAAGTCAAAACGGCATTTGATAGTTCGTTTATTAAACCTAGCACAAAACCGACAACCTTTGATGTCGTGGTCTGGGCCTAGGCAAGGAATACAATAGGAATAGAAGTCCTTATGAGGTATTTGCTTCCCACCAGAAATGCAATTGTTAACTTTTTCTGACATCGGACTGAGGCAAGAAAAGGTTCCCCAATGGGGGTACTTAGCTTTATTGAAGACTTCGGACTGAAATTCAAATTGAAAATCTCAGGTGTCGGCTGACCAGCACTTGCGAACTGCTTCTGCTTCGGGCACCGCGCGGCAAGAAAGACTGAAGAAAATGGTGATGGATGCCTCTTATATACCCCTGGCGCAATGACATCAGGGAAGAAGCGACAGCAACCGATGCCGGACCAAGACTTTGGAATTCAGGCCGACTGCGGGACTGCCTGACAGCAGGATAACCCAAGTGTGATGACTGCAGCAGGGTAACATGATGAACATCTACCTTAATCGACAGTAGCCACTGATATCTTTGAGTTGAATGGTCAGCATTACTTGGTGTTACTAGACTGTTACTCAAATTGGTTTGAGATTGACTTACTTCCTAACCTAGCATCCAGTACCATCATTACTATGATGAAACGTCATTTTGGAGTACGTAGCCCGCACAAAATTATTTCTGACAATGTCACACAGTTTACAAGCCAACAGTTCAAAAATTTTGATGAAGAATGGGACTTTACTCAAGTTGATTGTTACTAAATGAATAGGAAATTGTATTGGACTGTGTCATAATTGTGCTTGTAATTAAAATGCTGAAATGATCTGTGATTTACTTGAGCCCACTGAGGAAGGGTTGTTACCTGAAAACTTTGTGGACTTACATACAATGAACTACGTTTTTCTTTCTCCCTATGTGTCTGCTTCTTGGAGTTTGCTTGTCTGTTTTGATTTCTATCTTCTATTTTGATATCTATCTCCAAGTGCGGTTTACCACTGTGCTGGTGTGGTTTGTTGCCTTTCACTTTACTCATGTCACAAGTAGTCCTGAGTACCCATAGTCAAATGGTTTGGCAGAACATGCAATTCAAAGAGCAAAGTTTTACTAGAGAAGTCAAAATGAGATAATAATGTTTTCCTGAATCTCTTGAATCTCAGAAATGTTACTCGTGATAAACATCTTGGTTCACCTGCTCAGAGACTTCTGTCGAGAAAAAACAGAACCACATTACCAATCAGTAGTCAATTGTTGGTTCCACATGTCAAGAATAAGAGATCAGTGAAAGCCAGTCTGTTGAATAAGTGCTTAACCCAGAAGTTCTACTATGATAAGACCAGCAAACCGCTCAATCCATTATGAGAAGGAGAAGTGGTAAGGATGCAAACGTCCAAAAGTTATGATCGGATTGGTGTTGTGAAGAATACTGGTCTAGAGCCAAGACTGTACATCATGGAATCAGAAGGAGCAGTCTTTAGGCAAAATCAGAAATATTTGAGACTGATGTCTGAGTCTATACCACAGCACATAGCCTGTGAGAAAGACTCATCTCAGAGTGAGTTGTCCAGTGTTCCAATTCCAGATGAGGTTCCAGAAGACTTTCCCGTTCCTGTGATGAATCCAGAAGTTCCTGATATGAGTTGTGCACCGCAAACTCTCCCTGTTGATAAATTTAATCACAACTGTTATGTCACGAGATATGGTCGAATCTCTGAACCATGTAGCAGATACGAAGCAGCTTGGACATGAACATTGTGTTTTGTTTCCAATGTATATAGTAATGCATGCCTGACTCTAATATTGTTTTTTTAAAGGACAATCTGTTTTAGAGGGAGAATGTAGATCAGCGTATGTGTATATACCTTTATGAAGCTATCCAAAGGCTTGCACAAGTGTATAAATACTGAGTACGTGAGAGCCTGACTGCCATTTCGTAGTTAGCTGCTGAGATGTAAGCATGCATGTATGTAAGGTATGTCTGTTAACCAGTTTGTTCATATTTAATGATGCTGCTATCCATCCTGATGTGTTTCTATGTATTAAAACATCTAATTGAAACCCCGAGCCTTCTTGTCACATGTGTTAGCGACGAATGAACAAAAATTATGGAAGATAATACCAGGAATTACACATGGGAACCCAACAGAATTTATAGGGGGAGGAAGAACAATACACAGTTTAATAAGAATACTCATGTTGATAAGTGAGGCACAGGAACAGGGAAAACATGCCAATAACATCACTTGATGCAGAAAAGGCATTTGCCATGGTAAACACTGAGTAAAGGTGGATTCCCAGAAAAATAGACAAAGTTAATTAAGAGAATCTATAAGAGCTCTCAAGTCTGAGTAAAAATAAGAGCTAGGCTGTCAGGTATAGTTACAATATAAAACTGCATGAGACAAGGATGCCCTCTCTTCCTGTTGTTATTTTCTTTGTATATAGAAATTCTGGCAGAAATAATATGGAACAGTGTTATAAGGGGATTTAAATGGGTTAATGGGAGAAGAACATTTTGTTATATACAGATGTATTAATTACAATAAAAAAACAGAACAGACACAGAGAAGTTAATGGGATATAATACCGAAGTTTTGGAAAATATCAGGATACAAAATAAATCAAGAAAAAACTAAAGTTTTGATGGTGACTACAAAGACTGAGGCAAAGGAGGAAGAAGGAATAGAAAGAATTATAGTAGAAGAGCTCAAATATACTCTGGGGAACAGGAATTGTCACCAAAATGCACATACAGAAAAATATATCAGAAAGTGAAAGGGCAAATACAGACTTGCAAAACAATAAATTTAGATACTGACAAGAGAATACAGGCACTAAATATGTATATAATCTTGCAGTTCATCCACCCAGGCCAAGCATTATAGAAAATACCAGACAATAAATTTTTGAAACAGATAAGGCATATAAGCAAGGGTTTTGTATGGAAGTACGAAAACTCAGAGTGGCCTTGGAGAGATTAAAAGAGTTGACAGATAAATGGAGGTTAGGAGCACCAGATATTAAGGAATGGTTAAAAGCCTGCAAGATAACAACTACATTAAAATGATAGATGTTAAATATAAGGCAAATTGGAAGCAAATTATAATAGAGAGGGAAGTAAATTTAGGGAGGGCAAGGACATACTGGAACTCATTTAAGAGATGCCAGCTGTAGAAGTGGAATGTAATGGATAAAAAGAATGAAAGCAGAAGTTCAAAAAGTATGGTATGAAGGAGGGGAAGAATAGAACTATTACCTATTGGTAGACTGAAGGAGAAGAAAAAGTCAAATACTGTGACCAAGTTCAAGTAGGAGGGAAACTGAAAATGTGCATAGAAATATGAGAGGAATATCAGTTAAAGAACATATTAGAATGGGAATATATATGAATAAAGAACAAGGGGTGACAGTTCCCCTTAAAACTGTCAAATGCACAGAACGTTGACTTGCTGTTCTGGAAGTCGACAACATTGAAGGTTTAAAAGAGCGAACTCCCGGAATGGCGAATTTCACCTCCGGGAAACTAACCACTTGGCCACTACTGATGACCTTTGCCCTTTTCTCAACTGTAGTGCGATCTTGGAGTTGGTATATTTAGGTAGAAGGGGTGTATGAGGCACAGTCCCCCACATGAGGAGGGTAAGGGACGAAGCCCCCACTTTGGTGGGTTTAATTTTAGTGGGTTTTTTTTGTTTTCCTCAGTGGTGTCTAAGTGGTTAGTTTCCCAGAGGTGAAAATTGCCATTCTGGGAGTTCACTGTTTTAACCTTTCGATGTTGTTGACTCGCTGTTCTGCATGTCGATGTTCTGTGCATTCGACAATTTAAATGGGAACTGTGGTGACAGACAAGTAGATGTTGGGAAGGAGCATTAAAGACTCCATAATTGATAAATGGAATAGAGACTAGGAAGAATGAGAGGGAAGTTAAGGATTGCTAGAAACTAAAACATAAAGAGGGAATCACATGGAAAAGGAATATGGAGAAGGAGATAGATAGGATAGAATTGGTACAGCTACCAAAATATATAACTAAGGGAAGAAAATTTAGAATATTTACTGGAACTATTTACATAACTACTTTTATTACCAAACATGATTGGCTAAACTAAATGAAGGGGTAGATGGAACTTGTTGGAGGCATGGAACAGAAGCAGGAACATGGAGTATTTTTCTGGGACATTGAGGAACTGAGGGAGTATCAAGATGAAATAAGATAAATTCTGAGGAAAAGCTAAGCTAAGATAATCTAATAACAAAGACATTATTATTGCTGGGGTATGAGAAAGGAATACCAAGAGATAAGAAAAAAATGATAGGATTAATAATGATAATAGGAAAAAAGGCAATAACTAGAGAGGCAAAGGGGGAAGGAGCATCAGAAAAGATGGGAAGGATGGTTAAATGAGGGTGGACATTAATGAGAGTAAGAACTAATGAGTCTCAATGTTATACAGAGACATAAATGGGATGATACATTTGTAAACAGTTAACTCTCCAATGGGAAAGAGTTGGAAGAGCTGAAGTTTGAACAGCATGATCAAAAAGAAACTAAAAGGTGGGCAGTTGTTCAAATAACACATGAACTCACTAACACTAAGAAGAAAAATTACACATGCAGGAGAGCTATTTGAATATTACGAATAATGAAAAATTGAAGAGAAATGTATTAAATGGTTAGTTACAATAAAGTACGGTGTGAACTCATAACAATGTAATTGCTGATGTTGAGCTGGATGGAATGTATAAAAAAGATAAGTTAAAAGATTAATCACCAGCTGTCAGCAGAGAACCGAAACACACTGAACATGTAAACTGTGTCATATGCAAATTGATATTGTGAATGAAAGTTAAGTTTGGACAAAAAATAGGAATTCCGTCACCTGAAATAACTGATAACTAACAGATTGTACAACAGGCTGCATAAGTACTCTCATATAACATCATTTTTTCAAGAATTTCCATTGAAAGTGAGAATGATAGCTGGAATTACAAGAAATAGGAAATAAATGTCTGGACTACTAAAATTTGCAAACGAAGACTGGCTTCACAGACTAGATGAGACAGTAAAACTGTTCCCACAAGAGAATATTTAAATTAGTAATAGAAAAAGGCTGTGCTCTTTGTGGAAAAATGTATTTTTTTTTAGAAAACTGAGAAAAGCAGTACTGAAAGAACTGCTTGCCAACACTCTGGTACTATGGCATTAAAGTTTGTGTGGTGGCTACAATCAGGGGATGCAAATAAGTACATGTGCCAAACGTGTCCCTTGTGACATGGGAAATAAGAAGCTCAGAAAAGAACGACTGCAACACTGAGTTTCCAAGAGACCAGTAGAAAAATGCATGTTAATTTTGCAGGTCCATTTGTGAGTAGTGTTCTCATGATTGTGGTATATGTATGTTCAAAACAGTTAGAAGAGGTTTGTTTGAAGAAGATTACATTGTAAATTATACAAAGCAGATTTAAAGGATGATTTGTTGTTTATGGATTATCAGAACATGTTTTTACAGATAGTAGTACTCAGTTCACATCAGAAGAGTTTTATGTCTTTAAACAAAATAGAGCAATCCATTCCACTAGAACGCCAGAGCATCCTCAGTGAATGGCTTTGCAGAAATGTATACTCAGAGTTTCAGTGCTGACATGAAGAAACTTTCAAAAAGTGGTGAATGTAGAAGATAATGTTTGTTATACCTGTTACAATACAGGACCACATCTAAATGTGCTACTGCCTACATTTGTTCCTTAAAAGACATATCAGAACAAGGACTAACCTGATCAAATGGAATTCAGGTGGTAATGTTGTGAGAAAGCTACAGTACTTAAATGACATTTCAGCCTGGCAAGAAAGCAAAAAAAGGTCACTCCATGAATAAAAACAGTGGGTTGTTTAAAATGGATCCTATCTATAACTACTAAATAGACTGCCCCTGTCTTATTTCATGCCAAATAAGCAGACACTTGCATCACTTAGAGAAGGAATAATAATCAATAAGCAGACAGAAGGAATAATAATCAATAAGCAGACACACACATCCACTTAGAGAAAGAATAAGAATCAAATGAAATACAAAATGATTGGAAACATTCATTGGCATAAAGAAAGAGGTCTAAGCAAAGAAAATGCAGCTATAATGATGACGCTTTACATAATAATGAAAGCAAAGTAGACACGTATCACATATCCCTAACTTTTGAGTGTGATGTTTCAGAGACACGTGAATTAATGCCAGAACTCAGACATTTGCTAAAGGTTAAGAAACTATCCCAGCATCTGATTTTTTTTAATTTTTGAATCTGTTAATTGGGGGTAATTAGGGTAATGTGCTGATACAACAGAACCTTTTTCAGTATTGCCTAGGTACAAGCTACAAAGAAAATTTAAAAGTAAAATATAAACAAAAATATGCAGACCAATGGAATACGTAATACGTATTTATTAACAAATATTGAGTAAAGATCCAACAGTTGCACAAACTGAGTGTATCACATTAACTCTGCAATGAAGACTATATAATTTTCAATACATATATAAAAAATAACTATTATTGAGTAAAGTTCAGCTCAGTGTTGATGCTGACAGCAGAATAACTGATACTGAACACAATGTGCTAAATGGAAAGTGAAAGTTATACATTTAGCTGAAGAGTGGGGTTGGGGTGACTCAAAATAGGATTTATAGGTGGATGAGCAATTTATCTGACACCTGAATGCTTGTAACATAGATTAGATTATTTAGTGAGGACTGGTTTCAGTCCTGCTCTTGATTTGGAGACTCAAAGATGCAATTTGCACAGCTCAGTTATTTCACTGAAACTGAAATGGAGGTTAATGTACTGAGACTGGATATTCATAGGTCCATAGGTAGGTACTAGGTTATCGGCCTTAGGGCCTATATAAGCCTAGCCAAAAAGGTACCCTGGCTTTTGCCACCCAATGGAATTATTTTCCTGTGCCCCTGTCGAGCAGAGCCACAGAAGTGATCCCCAGGGTGAATTTCTTATCTCCCATCCAATCATCAAGAGTTTTCTTGAAGGTATTCAAACAAATGTGCAGTATAAAACAGAGTTGTGCTTTAATGAGGTGTGCAGGTAATAAAGTATAGATTTGCCTGTTTGTGTGTTCTTTCTCAGAGCAGTATATACAGGTTCCACCCATGAAGGCTTGCATGTGTCCTCATTTGTATACCTCTATCATGAAATGCATTAGCCTTCCCTCAGAATCACATGTCTGGAAAGGCATCACAAACTCAGCACAATACTGACAGCAGACTGCTTGTGGCTTAGGCACTTTGATACAGGCAGCTAGAAAAGGCAGTGCTTCATAACATCATATAATATTTCTTTGCAGGTGTTTATAAAAACAGAAATCTGATACTTATAAAAATGTAACCAAGCTATTATACCTTATACCCATTCTGCTGCTCTGAATATTTCTGCAGAACTGATCACATCATTTTTTTCTCAAACTTCATTTCTGACTTAATGACTCAAAAATTATCTTTTGAAGTTGTACAGCCACTCAGAAATTATGCTAATAATGAAATGAAACCAGTTGAAAAACAAAATTCCACATATCTCTAATTCTATATTTATAAATAAGAATATCAAAACTGTATTAAAGAACCATTTACTTTAATAACTGAATGCATTAATTAAATGTTACCCTTAAATCACAAATTATCGATTCAGATTTTGCAGTGTGTATATATATATATATATATATATATATATATATATATATATATATATGTGTGTGTGTGTGTGTGTGTGTGTATGTACTCATATGTATGCATGTATGTATAATGGGTTCACTTACTGTTTTGCTGAAACACTTTGGTCGACAAAACACTTGGTCAATAGGTGTGCGAGATCAACAGTCCCCAGGGTTGGGGAATATGCCTATCCCTAGGAACTGTGTGATTTTGGAGGTAGAATAATTAGCAGGGTGTATGGGGTGCAGGAGGGCTTGCCCCCTGGAAAAAAAAAGCATTTGAAGAATTGCATGTTCCAAGGTTATTCCTCAGAGCATGTGCAAAAACTTGTTGATGTTATCTTGTCGATTATTTTTTGTTGACGTTAAGCATGTCCACATTTGGGAGATTTGTTATTTCTAACTATAATATGGTTTTATATACATAAATTTATTCTATTGTCTATTAGAGAATGAGCTTTCTGTACATCAGTACCATGACTGGAGAATGAGCATTCTCCAGCAGGGTATTAATGTATAAGCAATGCCCTCTGAAAAATTAGTCCGCCAATACACGGCAATATATCAAGTTGCCATGGAGCTCAGGCAGAAAAAAAACTAACAGCCACCATTATTTTGTGCTCACTAAGCAGTATTTCTACTGTATAGCGAGTATAAAATGTAAAACAAAAAATAAAGTAAAATAAAAAAAATTTATGTATGTATATATTTATGTCTGTGTACAAGATTGTATGCATGTATGAGTGTGAGAGAGCGATCGATTGAGCTATTTAACACTCGCTAAGCAGCACTTCTGCTGTTTAGTGAGTGTAAAATAAAAAGCACGTGTGTGAGTGTATACATGTATAAAAGTAAGAGAGAGATAGATGATCGAAAATAAATCAATCAGAAAAAAGTGTGTGTGTCTGTGTGTATGTGTGTTTACGTTGTTGCCTGCATGTGTGAGTGAATGTGTGTATGAAAGGTGAAGAGAGAGTTTGTGTGTGTGTGTGTGTGTGTGTGTGTGTGTGTGTGTGTGTGTGTGTGTGTGTGTGTGTGTGTGTGTGTGTGTGTGTCTGTCTGTCTGTGGGTGTGTGAGAGAAACAGAGTGAAGAGTGAGAGTGATTAAGCAATCCCTGGCAACACCACATAACAGCTTTACGTACTTCTCGACTATACCTCTCGGCACAAGAAATCTGGACAGAGCCACAAATAATGAGGAAACAAAAGGCTAAAAATAGGGATGGATTTATGATGTTTGGTAACAGACCTATTTGTCCAGGGACAGCTTCATATGGGGTTTCAGATAGAAATAGTAATGGGTATGTAGGAGGATAAGGGAAGAAGTTAGTTGGGGAAGGGGATTAAATAGGAAAGAAGGATGAATGAGAGCAAGTGAGGTAAGTGTAGGGAGGGGTTTAATAAGTTTTGTGAGATTGTAAATGGTAAGGTATCACATTTTGGCATGAACTTGCTAAGGCAAGTGTACATCTGAGATGACCTATGGGTGTTCCCGAAGGGCAAGTGAGCCTCAGGTTTGTGGTTGGTGGCAGGTGATTTGTATATGTAGGGTAGATTGTATATGCAGATATATGTATTATCCCCCCCCATGTAGTATAGGTAGTAGATATATAATTAGGTTGGATATAGGTGGATATATTTATTAGTGAAGAGTATGTTTTGTTTTCCTGCACTGTGACTGGGGAGGTGAGGCTTTTCCAGATGTGTATGCTTGGTTCACAGCAGTTGCCATGCCATTTAGGAAGAATCAGATGGTTAGTAAACTTCCCTGCAGGGTTGATTCGTGGCTGGTTAAGGGAAGGTGACCCAACTCACAAGTTCATTGCTGGGGGGGGGTGTTTGGTGGTTACCTGAACAGAGGCAGCTCAGCTCCCTGGTTGGTAGCATTGATAATGGACTGTCAGTGAGGGATGGAAGTGCCATTTTATGCAGTCCTTCTGCTATAGTTATAACTCCTTTCATCCGCTTGTGTGGGTCTTTTGATCTATAGTCTTGGCTAGCTGCCTTCATAAAAGTACTTCAAAATTGATGTCTTTCTTTGCTTGGCTTATTCACTGGTGGTTTGTGGGCTGAAGGAAGCTGCGATGGCTGTTTTCACAGGCTTTGAGTCCAAGGGAAGAGGAGGTTGCAACCGCACATGTGCAGTGTAATGTTATTTAAAAAAAAAAAAAGAACAGAAATAAAAACGGAGATCCCAGGTATAAGGGACCAGGTATAGCTTTCAACTGTGCAGATTTTGGATTCATTTCACCATATAGTTTAGGCTGTAATCACTTACTTAAGTGCATTACGAGTGACTATATTTGAGCTTCATGCTTACATCTGTGGGGTGCTGTTTGTGAAAGTAGAATATGATGCAGTTTATGAAAGCTGCTTTGTAGCAGTATAGATTAATGCCTGCATCATCCCGATATTCTTGTTAAGTGTACTTGTATGAATAGTACACACAAACCATGCTCGCGTGAACAGTGTGCAAAAAAAAAAACTGGTGAGTGCAGGGCATATCTCTTAACCATACAAATTTCACAGAACATGCAGTTTTTGCCTCATGCTTGGTCTGTTGTCATAAAATGGTGGTCTGTGGGAAAATTAGTGGTAAATAATTGGGACTGAAATTAGAAAATAGTGATGGACATTTGTTTTGGACTTCATACCCATCAGAAAAGAATGCTATAAACTTTTGGGTTTGTAGCAGCAAACATCTCTAAGTTGTCCTTATTTTCAGTCCCCTTTGTCTCACTTTGGTAGATGGCTTTGTCCCAGTATTTATTAATAATAGTTTTTATTGCTTTGGTGTTTGGTTTTATGTGAGCATGCATCTCTTAACACTCGGTTTAGCAGTCCTTGGTTCAATAATATTCTGTGGGTTACCCTGCAAAAAAAAAAATAGGTTAGTATTGGAATTACACCCTTGAAGGACACCACTTTTGATATTAGATATGTCATTTTATTATAACTTCTGTGTAGAAAGACGTCAGCTGTATTATTTAATTGTAATATCATAATGCTGATTTTCTGTAGGTAACCTAGCAATTCATTTCGATTACCTGTTATATTGTTGAACAGAAAAGGAGGATGCATACTTGTGCTTTGTACACATATTTGTGATATCGATGCAAAACATTTTGACTTTTATATACCTGATTAAGCTTTCAGGTTTCGTGCTCTAAGCTTCTGAGTGTTATGACACTGGGACTAGTCATGTCTCTGTAACTAAGGTGGGGGCTGCAGCGTGCCTCTAAACTGTGCATATTTTCACAGAATGTCCTGTCACCTATACAGTTCCTTATTTCAGGAATAGCTGACATAATTGGCAGGTTACTCTTTTGGGAAGAGTCTTGGATCAGAGTATTGCCCGGATAGTGGGTTCTGGGCTGATGCTACAGTACTGGATGGGTAGGAAAGAAATAATAGTACAGTTTCGTGGCATGGATGTCTTGTGCTGCAGATGAGGAGAGTCACGGGATAGAGTTCTGAGACTGAAATTGGTTTGAGTCGCTGCCTTTAAAGTGTTAAACGTGAGCAGGATGGAGGGGGGTTCTTGGTATGTGGGGTGAAAGGTATTGCTGTTGATGCTTATGGGTTGAAGCATGGCCATTTTGCAGTGGCTGTTTTCTGCAGGCCTTGTTCCTCTCAGCGGCACATTTTATTTACAATTATTAATCATGAGGGTCCGACAGATATGAGTCCTTTTCAGCAGAGGTCCATGAGAAAGCTCCAATTACTGCAGTCTATTCATTAACAGCTGTTTTAGGTAATGCTCTAATAGTGTAATCTGCTGTAAAAGCAAACACATTTCAATATATGGAGGAAAGGGTGGTTTATTGCTCGCCGGTTACATATGTAATCATATGTCCTGCTGGCACAGATTTTTGCAGAATGTCCATATTTGTCCTTATATTTTGGTCTGTTTCTCATAAATTGGGGTTTCTGGCTCATTGTTGTTAAATCATTGAGGGCTGATGTTTTTAATAATGACAGACACTGTAAGTTTTAATACTCTTGAGGCAATACATTTGAATGAAGCCAGACATAATGGGGGGGGGGGTCAAAGGCATAAAAAATGTAACCATATAATTTCTGTGCACATCTGACAGGGGTCAAAGGCCTAAATATTGTGACATATTTTAAACATTGTTCTTATAAAATTATAAAGGTGTTGGAATCACATTTTGTGTTCCTATGCAATTTCTCTCAAGGGAATGAAGTCTGAGGCTCAAACAAGAGAGTGGCTGAAGCCGTGTGGTGGTTGGGAAGCTGGGTGTTTGCCATGTGTCATTGCGAGTGGGAGGGGGGTGTAGGCAGGTTTTGATGGGTTTCAAAGAGGGAGGTGCATGACATGAGGAACCTTGGCTGTGGAAGAACTTTTTAATTTTAATAGACATGTAATAGCACGGGTCTACTGTATAAGTTCAAAAATACACTTCTTCAAACTCACACAGTAGACCCTGGGTTATGCGAAAGTGCACTTAATCGAAAGTGAACTTTTGCGAAACCCGCTTCAGCGAATGGGCTACGTACCGCGTTTAGTGCAATAGTCACAGACCTTAGGGTTAGGGCGCGGATCATGGTAAAGGTATAGCTAGTAGGGCTATCCCCTTACATGACCCGTGCCCTAACCCTAAGGTCCATGACTACCACACCATAGTGGAGGATAGCCTGTCCTCAACTGTGGTGTGGTAGTCACGGACCTTAGGGTTAGGGCACAGGTCATCATAAGGGAATAGCTAGTAGGGCTATCCCCTGACTATGACCCGTGCCCTAACCCTAAGGTCCGTGACTACCGCACCACAGTGGAGGACATAGCACATTTTCCTACTGTACTGTGGTGCGATCCGTTCGTAGAAGCTGAGTTTGCAAAAGTGCACTTTCGAATAAGTGCACTTTCGCGTAACTGAGTGGTCTACTGCTTTTTTTCGAATATGTGGTATTTGATGAAAAGCAGTGGACCCAATAGCACATGTGTCATTAAAATTAAAAAGTTTTACTAGGTAGCATTGAACACTGAAAAACCCTTGTAATATATGCATATTTATATTCATGTTTTTTAATTAAGTTATTCCATTTAGTATTGTGTATAAATGAGAAATTATTTTTGATTGTTAATTGTATGAGAAGCCTTTTTGAATGACGACTTATTAGGTTGCGATTTTTAGAAACGCTAAGGGGTTACTTAGCAACAATACACATTTTATGAATTTTGATTGGTCTTTGGAACACATGTGATTCATTTTAGCTTTTAAAAGGACTGAATGTCCAGTTTTATATATATGAAGAAGTTTGTTTAGTATAACAAACGGCAAGCGCTTAATAAAAATCTTTTTGACTGCGAACTGCTGCTGCCCGGTTTTTGTTTTGTTTTTCATAGTTTAGTTCATGTTTTACAAGTTTCACAATGTAAAATATGGCAGCTTGAAAAGTGTGATAACAGAAAGTCAGTAACATGAGGAATGTGGAAATATGAATATTATATGCTGGATTACTTATCCATACCTCCCAAGTAATGCTCATGAAAATAATACATTTTCTTTAAAAGTTGCTCACTATTACTTGTGTATGCTGTATGTCACCATTCTCAGTAACTGTCCACACAATAAGGACTGATGATTTTTAACAAAATGCAAGCTCTCATGGGACAAGTAAATGTTACAATAATGAATATGTCAGGTTAATGTCATGAGTTCATTGTTAGACATACCCTATAACACTTTTATTTTTACTTATCATTTTTTATTTTTTTTACTTCTTTACTTGCATGTTGCTTGGCAATGTTCAGTGATGGATGAAAAATGTAATTTGGGCTGCCTTCATTAGCACAAATGAACCTGGCAGGTACTCAGCAGTACTCTGGACAAAACCGAGTGAAGAAAATGCACCTGTCAGCTAACTATCTTTGTGACATAAGGTGTAATTGCAGTGAGACAGAAGAAATAGTGCAGGCAATGTAGGTTTTGAATCCACTCATTTTTTCCTTAATAATGTAACATTAAATACAAATGACAATTACAAGCATGAATTTGATAACACAACTATCATTATTTATTACTACATTAACTCAAACATTATTTGTGTATATTTTGTTAGGCATAGTAAATGCAAAATGCACTTACATAGGTATACAGTTAACAATATGTAATTAAAATGGTACAGCACACCACATATATAAATTTAAAACTGCCAACACCCCTCAGTTATATATTTATTTATTATGCTTCCATTTCCTATCTTTTTATGTTCTACACAGCTGCTGAAATTATTTACCTGAATAAGGTGATACATCAGGAGACATTGGATCACGGTAGAGAGGCACAGGGTAAGTATGCATCAGGTATGAGTGCAAACCAGATCATACTTTTTAGGACATCAGTCCATATGAGCTTGAGTAGGCATACCTAACGTTTATATCAAGCGTACATGACTGCTCTAATAGCTCTTATTGACCTCACTAGGCAATAGGCAATAAGCATATCAGATTAGCTCTACGTGGGTTCCATTCCCATGAGCAAAACTTAGTTTTTTATTACAGCATAATATATATAACTTATTTACTGTAATATTAAACATTAAAAAGCAGTTTTTCTAACTGAATTTATTAACTTGGAAAGCATACATCCAATATGCTGGTGCAGTGGTACCCACAAGGAGTAGTACTGGAGGTCGCAGCTTTGTCACCCATCAAGAGATGACAGGGCTGATAGAGGACATCATGGAGAGGCGCCTATGTGCCCCAACTGGAAAAGCTGAAAAGGTTCTGCATCAGATTGCAAAATTAATACCACATTCAGCACTGACCCAAGGAACTGAGACAGGAGACAGTGATGTCAGTTCTGAGGTTGAAAACTAGATTCTCACTGTGATCAAGCTGGACATGGATGCACCTCTGATGTCCCCTACCTATTTTGGTTGATATGGTCGAATTGGCTTTACATTATTCTCACCACCCCTGGTGTGACAGCTCTCTAAATTCATCAAATTCTGTTTACAAATCTACATTTATGTTGTAAAGAAGTGGATAGATATGATGCTTTAACTCCACCATCCTGGACATTCCTTTATTCTTTCCACTGTAGCCTATTCTCTGCTTACCCCACCCCCAACCCATTTTCATCACTGTCCAATCAACCCTTTTTTACATGCTTAATTTGGTCAAAAATAGACTCATTCACAACATACATGGCCAGAAATGGGCCACAGAAAAAGCCTTCACTTTTTGTACTCAGCATTTGCTTGGAGCTTGGCATCGTGCTGAGTGATGCTGAATGGAGTTTCACTTTCTATGGCAAAAACTGGTGTGTTTTTGACATCCCTGTATTAGTCTGGTTATTTTCACACAAATGTGCATAAACACTCTGGGCTATATGAACACAGGGTAAAGGCACTACTTTAAGACAGTTACTGTAACATTTATTAGGCCACTGGATTTCATGAAGTAACAGTTCCTGCATAGTATGTTATGGCAATTCACATGTCTGTGGACTGCAGTTTTTCCACAGTGTCAAAAGTTTGATTCCAAAAGTATGTCTTACAGTCTTGTAATACTTTTTTCATATTAATAGTATGTGCATAATAACTGTGTGCTACATGTTATTAACCCACCACTACCCTCCTTATGTCCTCATGTTTCCACTCTCCTACTCATTTCTTGATCCATTTACAGATGGATACAGATACGGTGCATAGATTTTCAAAGGATGACCACACTTTTACATCTTAATTTGTGGTGTGTTTATCACAAAATATGTGAATTTTTGACAAATCATTGAGGACTGAAGTCATAAGTAATGACATACATTTGGTCAGAAAATGCATTATCTTATTAAAATTGTAAGTTTATAATGGCAGCATTTAATTGCCTTTTGTTTATACAGAGCCTGACAGGATAATCATGATGACAACCCTAAGAGTAACACACCACAAAGATGTGCAGAAATGTCCCATAAACAAATCTCACTGTACATCTTCAAATCTCTCCCTCTTCTAACCCCCTTTATATGATGCCTAGCTACCACTGGCCACATTAGTGCACTGACCCTCGCTCTACTGTGCTAGACTTGCTGCACTATGTAAGGACAGACTGGTAGTACTATTAGAAGACAGTTATTACCATACTTTGAACAGGCTACAGAACCAAATGTATGCCACGTGGGATGTTGCTTTTGTAAGTAGTATTACAAAGCATGTTGCTCACAAACTTCCATTCTTCAGAATGTTTCCATAGCATGGGTTTCCAACAGCATTGGCATGCTTGATCCCTCATGTGCTTCATAATCATTCACAAAATGCTCATATCTTCCCAGAAATTACTGCAGCACATTAGATACAATCAAGGCTTTACATGCTTACAACCATAGTATAGTAGGCAGATGTGGACAGTATTGCTGCTGTACACACAAGGTGATAGGATCAATGAGGTTTCATTTCCATCCATCCTCTGAACTTTTTTTTAATTATGACACATACATATCTGCTATACATGTATTGACTTCACTACTCAATCACATCATGCAAACATACACTTGCATAACAATTGCAACATGCCTCAAATACATGGACAGTCACCAGATATAAGGGCTGTGTAGCTCTGTACCTGTATCATCCATATGATGATTAATGTACTGCAAGTGTCATAATAAATGTGTAAATTGTAACACATAGAACCTTAATATAGCACATCTGTGTTATGGATTATATCAAAATCAGACCTGTTTGTACATCTGTATCTTCCTTATTTGTGCAAAGGTTGGTACAGAGCACTACAGACTACTGTTATTCCCATTCTAAGTTCCAAACTTCCAAATGTCATTATGCATGTGTTAATCACACAAATTAGCTTGTCAGAAGTGAGATTCAGAGAAAGATTTAGAAAAAAAGTACCTGCATGCCTTAATTCTGTATGTGTTAATGGACCATTACACTCAAGATATGCAGATTTCAATGTGATGTTGACTGAACACTTCAATCTGTAAAATTATGTCTGCACTCTAACACTTAAACCATCAAATGATGCACAGTGGTGAGGAACCTTTTCACAAGTGCCTCATCAGCGGTATTTAACAATGAAATGTTTTATTTTTGACTTACCTTTTTGTATTTAGACTGCACATTGTCCATGGATGAGCACATACAATTGAAAATGACACCACAAATGACTAATGTTTGCATACAATCATCCTCAGCTGAACACTTACGAATGCTTGATTGTCAATCCACTATTTCACAAGTGTGATTGTCATCAAACCACCATACTGCGAAACAGGTAAATGTCACTCACACTACAACATACATGAATGACAGGATAGATAACTTATCTAGTATTATGTAATTACTTATGATCAGCACATTGTTATTACTTCTTCCTGTCAAGACATATACCTAGGGTTACCATTAGTCCCACTTTGCGAGGGACAGTCCCTCTTTGGGCAGTTGTGTCCTGCAAAAATACTGTAAAAATGGCAAATGTCCTGAGATTTTAGGACAAAATTATTTCCTATATTTTATGTAATAGTTGCATAAAACAGTTATTCTGTATCTGAAACACCTAAATATTTCAAGAAATGGAATTAGCAACTAAAATGCTACAAGTATAAGCTTTTATTTAGGCAAAAAAGTGAAGTTCTGTCCTTTGTCCTGGCCGTGGGTATGTTTCACCCTGCAAAATCTGACATTTGTACCAAAAATGTCCCACTTTGGGCATTTGAAAAGGTGGCAACCCTACATATGCCTTTTTACCCAAACCTGTGATGCACACTAGCTTCTCTGCAACACACTAATGAGGTAATCCATACAGATGTCCATTTTCACACATTTAAATTCATACTTCTCCTGTGGTGCTTTTGGCTAATACCGTGTTCCCCAGATTGTATATGAAGATTGGTAGGTGTTGGAATACAGTTTTGAGTTTTATGTGCATGTGTGCGTGCATCTGTACTGCTAGGTAGGACTGAACTGACCCACACATCTGATTTATAAACATCTATTAAGGAGAAGCATTTAAACTGGAAGAGGACTCCTCTATCACTTTATCCCACCTTTAACACTTGCATCTTCTCTGCACCACAGTGATGAGGTCATCCTTACATAAGTGCACTGTCTCAATGTAGAAGTCAAACAGTGTTCAGTGTACAGTGTTTTATAAACTGTGTAACTAGAGATAAAGGTGGTTTTAATCCACAATCCAGCAGAGAGTAATTACTTTGAGTGCGAGTTTCTATCTTGTGATGTGTGACCAGTTGTACCACTGTTCCCACCATACCTTGTTACCTTGTATGAAAACCAGTTTCTCACAGGATTTCAGGTCCCAAAAGGCCCTACTATCACCTCAGCTGTAAATCCTCCCACCTTCAACCATACTTACAGTACCAGATCCTATCCAAAATCTTGTACAGTGTATCAACATCTCAACCCAGGCACATTAGCTCTAGATCCAAACACTACCACAAGCTAATAAACAAATTCCTGAAGTTCATCACCAAGTATAGACTCAACATAATACTTGGTGGTGATATTCATCCCAACCCTGGCCCACCCACTTCAGATACACATACCCCTCTACTTGCAATCTAAGCTACAAACCTACAATTAATAGGCCAACTAACTCTCTCCTAGCCTGACATCTCAATATTAGAAGCATTAATAACAAGGTAGATGAATTGCATGCACTTCTGGATGTCCACTCCCCTGTGATGCTCTGTTTATCTGAAACCTGGTTAAAACCTAATACTAAAGACAATGAAGTGTTACCACCTGGGTACAACATACACAGGCTGGATCATGCTTCGAGGAAGGGGGGGTGTGGTAGCTGTACTCTATAAATCTGAGATGAATGTCACCATAGATGTAATACAACCACCTAAGATTAATAACTCAGAGATTCTTGCCACCAAATTGCAACTTAATAAAAATAAATGCATTAATATCATCTGTATGTACATTCCCCCAGGTAACAATATATCTACACTAGAAGATATTCTGCACTGGCTATCATGTCATTACCCCCAAGAAACCCTACTACTTGGAGACTTTAACATAGACTGGGGCACCTGTTCCTCAGAATCCCCAACCACCCATATTAACCTGCATGCATTTACACAAATTATATCCACCCCTACCAGGATAGGTAAACCCAACCAAAAAGAAAGCATACTTGACTGGGTACTCATAAATAGTGACCCCCAACTGTACACCTCTGGTACCCTCCTTGATGGCCTAAGCGATCACCTTCTCACATATGTAATTAAGCACAAAGCCATTAATTCCCAACAACCCTTACTCAGGAAGGTTAGAAACAATAAAAACTTTGACCCTGCCAAATTCCAACAAGAACTAAACTCATGTACTTGGTCTATTCTAAAACACCTCCCCTTAGAGGAAGCAGTAGCATACTTTAACAACAAATTCCCTGAGATCATTGATTTGCATGCTCCTGTTCGTTCAAAGAGAACCAAGGCAAAAACTCCGCCATGGCTTTCTAAAGAGTTTAAACTCAAAATTATCCTTAGAAACAAAGCATGGACTTTATGGCGTTCTTCTAAAGACCCCCAAGATCACATTAAATACAAGCAATCCAGGAACGAAACCAAAAAATTAATTTTACAAGACAAAAAACAACACTACTGTAATTTACAGACAGTAAATCAAAATAACCCTCAGAAGATTTGGGCAGGTTTAAATAATCTACTACATCCTGGACAAACTTCAACCCCAATCCCTGCTGCTACTATTGATAAAAACCCTGAAGATGTTTCTGATAGTTTTAACCAATTCTTTACTGAGACAATTCAAGCCCTAGCTAGCCAACTACCTCCTAGCTCCCCTGGTCCTGAAAGTAGCACCCCTAGAAACCTACTCGCATTCAACTTCCAACCAGTTGCCACTTCACTTATCCGTACCTTGATCAAAAAATTAAAACCCACTACACTTTCTGCTGATCAACTCCCTGCCGAGTACCTACAAAAATCAGCTGATGCTTTTGTTTACCCCATCTCAATACTAATCAATCGAACCATAGTAGAAGCTAAAATTCCCACCATCTGGAAAATATCCTATGTAATCCCACTTTACAAAGGAGGCAGCTCTACTGAATTTTCCAATTACAGGCCAATAGCTATACTCTCTCCACTTGCAAAGATTACGGAAAAATGTATTCATAGACAACTCATGCACCACCTAATCCAGAATCACCTTATGGCAGACACTCAGCATGGCGTCCGTCCTCATCACAGCACTACTTCAGCCCTCCTAGCCTTTACCAACACCATAAACCATAATCGCAACAATAATTATATATCCTCAGCCCTCTTCTTGGATCTTTCCAAGGCATTTGATATGGTTGATCACCAACTTTTAATCCACACCCTGCAAACATTCTGTCTAGATACTAGAGCCCTTCAGTGGTTTCAATCCTACCTGAATGGTCGACAGCAGGCTGTCCTCTGGCAGAACAAACTCTCTAACCTTCTACCTAACACCCTTGGAGTACCACAAGGCTCTATACTAGGGCCTTTGCTGTTCTCCATCTTCATTAACGACCTTTATACTGTCATCCCAAAAGTCAGCTGTATCCAGTATGCTGATGACTCTACTCTAATTTGCTCAGCCAAATCTCCAATAGAGTTATGGTCAGCTACCCAGACCACCTTTAATACAATAGCAAACTAGCTTTCTTAACGTCATCTGATCCTAAATCCCAAAAAGACTAAAATGCTGTTATTTTCACCAACACATAGGTCTACCACTTTCACCTTTACCATAAATTCAAATGATGGCACAATAATCTCCCCTGACCCCTCTACAAAACTATTAGGTATCATCATAGACAATAATCTAAAATTCAACCTACATGTTAACCAAACTATCAAAACCATCAATAAAAAACTAGGGTCACTTTACAGAATAAAAGTCTTCCTAACCCCTCCAGCTAAAATTGCCATAGCTCGCTCTCACCTTCTTTCAACCCTTCTGTATGCATCCCCTGTACTCTCAAATTTAAACAAGACTGTCCTTAACAAACTCTCAATTTGCTACAACCACATTGCCAGGTTTGCCACTGGGCTGCCTTTTAGGACACATCATTGCATCAATCTAAATCAGCTTGGGTGGCTTGAACTACCCAGCCTAATCCAGTATAACTAACTGATTATGGCCTATAAAATCCTCTATAGTCTGGACAATACTCCTGCACTTAAAAATATTATCACCCCTTATAACAATCCTAGACCATGTCAATCCTCTAACAAACTACTAATTCAGACTAGCAAAATTAATAACACAGCTGGTGACTCTCTCTTTGCAAACTCTGTAAGTAGATCCTGGAACTCTCTTCCAGCTGATATTACCTTACTTTCCACCTTAGGTCAATTTAAAACTAGACTCAAACAACATTTGTCACTTAACTGGCTATGTCAATGTATCAAGCCTGGCTAACTCTCTCTAGAATGTGTAATAATCTGTTAACCAGTTTACTGTGTAATTTAATTTAATCCTGACTTGCGCTCAGGATTAACTCTAACCTGTGGAACTTGTTTAACTTGCTTACTTATGTAATCTCTGTAAATAGTCTGTTTGTAATATGTAATGCTGGTATTATGTAATGCTGTATCTGCTTACCCTTGGAGCTTTTCTCCCCGGGCCTCTGCTGAAAATGGACATGCATTCAGTCGGACTATCCCGGTCAACAAATGTAAAATAAATAAATAAATAAAAATAAAAATGTGTTACATAGCTCTCAACATCTTACCACAAAAATCTGGATAAAGCTGAAAATAATGGGGGTCAAAGCCCCAACACTAGGGTCAATTTTTAAATATTGTTCTTATAAACTTAGAAAGTTGCTAGAATAAAAGGTCTTTTGTTATCATGCACATTCTGAAGGGTGTGAAGTCTGAAACTCAAATACCTGTCATTATTTACTGAACTTAGTCCTCACTAACTTGCCACAAAAATCCAGAAAATCACAAATTTTTATAAAGCACAGACCAAAAATATGAGGCAAAAATGTAGAGATTGTGCAAAAGTCTGGACAGTTGAGAGCTATGGATGTGTACAAATGGCTTCAATGACACATTGGATATATAGGTATACACTGTTACTAGGCTGTCCCATTACTGTTCTTACTATTGCTTTTAACAAGGGTGACTTCAGGGCTAAATATCAGTCACAATATACTACATTCACGTTTGTAGTTTAATATACTTATTTATGTTAGCACATGTGGTGTGGCACATGTACCAGGAGGGACAAACATCGTATCATTACATACAGTAATACAAATGCGTCATCATCACAATGACATGTAGCCTTACATTAACTACATTTCTCCATTAGCTGATGCATTAATGGCATAATGTTGACATGGACTTTTATTTTTCTAAGTCTTGTATGGGCTACTTACCCATTTGTGATATACACATAAATACATCCTATTCACATTGCTATACATCATAACATTCAGAAACAACATATTTACCAGGGACTGGCTACATTGGTTGCACCTTGGTTTATCCCCATATTTGCATATGCCATATTACCATGCCACACTTTGCATGTACTAATGTCACATCTTCTATAGTTACAAAAATTGTACTATGTACATGAAATGATTATTCTGTTTATATCCTGGTCAATGTGACACATCTGTGTGTGTCTGTCATGTCCTATTGTATTTTGCTACATATACAGCATGCATGAACAGTTGTACCATTCATAACATGCAGGTTGCTGACAAAAATACTGTTTCATTACTTAGCATTATTATTGAAATAACTGCACAAATGTCCATGATTCTTCTTAATGTTTTTACATTGTCATAGGTGTGTACACTGCCATAACAATCATCAGTATTGTTTTCTTTGTACATATAAGACAATAACAGCATTACAATTCTTTAACCTGTATGTTCCAACACCAATCATGTGGCTGTAATTTATTACCTGGGTCATTCCCACAGTATACCTTAGTATAATGGCAGAGTGCTTCCATACACCTGCACAGAGGTATAGTTAAGCAATAAAACATGACCGGGTGTAGATAATGTTGGATTTACCCACAGTTGGTGTGGTTTGATCACAAGGGCAATGCTTGAGTGATTAAACAAAGCTAACTGTGGGTAAATACAGCATTATCGCACTCAGGAGTGGGTTATTGCTATTATACATTGATATTATTTAAGAAAGAAGTTGCTTACCTTTCCTAAATAATGTCTTTGTATAACAGCACGGTAGTGTTCCTCCACCTTCTTCCATCTTTTCTTATGTACTGCACATGCGTATGGGACTTACATTTCCATGCTTGTACCATACATCAGTGCACAGAAAGCAACGGAGAAGAGGGAATCTCCATTACTGTTTTTTTTTTCTTTAACTGAGATTTTATGAGGGGATAGCCTAAATACAAGGAAAATCGGATATGTTTCTGATTATGTTTGCAGAACATTCTTGATTTTTCTCATATTTTGCTCTCTTGATTGAGAATGCCAAAAAACATGTATACTGGCAACCATTTGTTTAGGTTTTACTACTGTATTTATGCTACTGTTTATAATTTACAATAGTATAAACACAAGCTTGGCTTATGCATGCATAAATTTACAATACCCATTTTGCACTTAAAAGAGACAGCAGATGGCCAAAAAATGTTTCCTTCTGAAATGCATGAGATAACAGCTTTAAGGGACTTTTTTTTTTTTTTTTTTTTTTTGCTTTTACATGATATATTGAAAATACAGCATACTGTTGGTTACAACAGATAACTTTCTGGATACAGTAAACTCTCAGTTAATCGGCACCCATGGGGAGTGGTAGATGCCGGATAACTGTAGTTTCTGGTTGCTTGAGAGTTACTATTAAAAATAGGCCTGACTAATACTGTACCCTATACTATTTGTTTGGTTTGACTTATTCTCAGGCTGGGGAGAGAGGGAATTTATTCTGATCTTCCTTTTTAAAACTCTAAAACTCTAAAAACATAAGGTATGTTTCTGCGGGAGGAAAACAGAAAGAGCAACACATGGAAATTGTACTGCATTTCTTCAATTTTTTTGCCGGTTGCTTAAGAGTACCAGTTGTTGAATTCTGGTTTAAATATATATATATATAAATATATATATATATATATATGTATATATATATATATATATATATATATATATATATATATGTATATATGAGTTGAAAGCAGTTAGTCAAATGACCATCTATGTCAACATCTGTCTGGTCAACATCATTTGGTCAATGCAGACAGATGTTTGACAGGGGTGTGAGATTAACAATCCCAGGTTAAGGGAATATTCCCTTTGGGGATTGTGCAATCTCGGAGTTAGTATGTATAGTTAGCAGGGGGTGTTTAGGCACAGTTCCACATATAAGAGGTGTACAGGAGCTTGTATATAATTATATATATATATATATATATATATATATATATACCCACACACACACATACAAACACATGTATATCCATGGCTATCTATCTATATATATATATATATATATATATATATATATATATATATATATATATATACAGAGAGAGACAGAGAGATAAAAATGAGTGGCTATTTAATAATATGTTAAGACTTACTGTCCAAGATGGCTGATTAAGAGATGTCAATGTCTAAGATGGGTAGTTAAGTCATGCAACAGTTTTAATTCCACTTATTGGAATAGTAAAAACCTTTTTTGTACAGATTTTCATTATTTTTCTCACGTGGGTTGCATGGGAGGCTGTTCCACAGTTTAGTGATGTGTCAAGAAAATGTCATCACCGTATTTATTCTGCATCTTAGATAACTCCAGATCTTCCTGGGAACAGTAAGGTAAGTGTAGAGTTCTGGTAGGAGAGCATCATTTCAGCAGTCAGAGTAATGTAGGACAATTAGTCTTGTAAATTGTGTGTGTATGCTCACAGAAGCTGAGTAGTATTGATGTAGTTTTGAGGGTCTGCTTGCTCTAATCCTTTTCATACTGTTAATCTGTTGCGTTCTAAACTGTAATTTTTTAAAGCTGTTGATGCTTACATATAATCCATGAGTAACAGGGATGCCTGTAAGGATAAAGATTCAGCTAAAAGCTAAGGATTAGAACTATGGTTTATAATTACTTGCTTGAAATACATTTTTTTTGTTTTACTGCTTGCTCAAGCAATTTCCTTGAGATGCATTTGTTTGTGTTACGTTTTCTCACTTACCACTGTGGCAATGTTTTATGCTTGAAATGTGCATGTTATTTCACCTCTGAGATAACTGGGTAGCAGAGAAAGACAAATCTCCCTTTTCATGAAAAGCTACTCTTTCTTCATGTTGAAACAACCTAAGTCAGAATATAAAAGGAGAGATTAATGGTTAAATATCTGCCATGATTGGAGGAGTTAGTTATTTTAATTTGGGGGATGTTGTTTGTGTGAAACCCCATGTTCCTAGAGTTTGTGTGCATTTAATTTTTATTTACATGAGGTAAGGAGTTTCATGCTGAAATGTACAAACAGTTGTACTTACAACTCGTGCAGTTTGATTTTCACATTAGACACTTAGGACTACTGGTGTTAGAGCTCATATGCTGAGCAGGATAAATAGACTATCCTGTCCAGCCAGCTATGGACTCTTGCTGCTGCAGAATAACTGTGCCTGGAGAAGGTAAGCTTGTCATCAGTGAAGACTTCCATTGAACCTGTTGGATAGGTGCGCCATCTTGGGTACAGATCTTTGGTTGTGAGTTGTTAGTATCCAGCTACTCTGGTATAAAATATATGAAATTTGTTCCTTTTCACACTGAGAATAATGTCTGACTGAGAATTAAAGACTGTAAATTTAGTAAACAGCTATGGAATGAATGATATGGTTGAGGAACTATCTGGAGCATAACACAAAACGATGGACTTATTTGCAGATTGCAGTAGATGTGTTCCACTGTAATGCCTTCAGATGTTATTAATGAAAATTTTGTATTGGACAAAACAGGGATCCTTGATGAAAAAGTGTGACAGAAGAAAAAGATGTTAAGATGTGTTTGCCCTATTTAATTTGTTAAATCATGTTTGTTGTGTACAACAGAAACACTAAATTACTGAAGTTCCTACTCCAATAGTGGGCAGTCTTTGCAATGACAAAGTATTGAAGCATTTCAAAAACCTTTTCTAAAACTAAAAATATTACACAAGTGTTTAGCCTTTCCCCCAAGTTTTTCAGAGATTTCCCATTAGGCTGACATGTGCAGTCCTGCCATTGCTGGGTCAAGAACTATGGTGTGCATCTGAGACTTTGTCATGACGTATGAGATTGCTGTTCAGCTATTTGTGAACTATATTCTCCAGAATTTTGACGAGAGGGCTGAGTAATACTTTAGACTGCTAGTTACTCATGTTGTCTGTTCAGCTTCCCTTGTCAATAGGAACATTGCTAGCTGAATTTCAGAGCTGGATACACAGTTTTCTGTTAGATAAATGATGATCCATGTAAAATGAATATATGTAGCACACATGCCAATGCACACAGCTACATATTGGAGCGACAAGGTTATATCCTGATGAAAACATGATTTCATTACAAGTAGCTGATTTAAAACCAGCTTATTACAAATAATGTTCAGAGCAAAACAAGTGGTAGGTGAAACATTGCTATTGACTGATTGGTTTTAGTTCACACAGTAAGTGGAATCCTTGGATATACAGTTGCTAAATTTCTGGGTGAAGGCTTCTGCCAGGTTTTCATTAGTTGCACAAATCCATGGATTTGATGCTGCTGTGTTAATGGAATTAAGCAGGCTGATTAAATGTAAAATGTTTTAAGAGGTTGTGAAGTACAGTCTTGAAAACGTAACAAAGTATTGCTGTTTATGTTGTCTGCCTGACAACATCTGTCTCAATGATGGTGCCCATATTTCTTCAAATAGTCCACTGAAATACTCTGTTTGTCTTGAATCATGAAGAACAACAACATACTGTATGTGTTGCCATGGCATTTCCATGTGATTTTTCAATGGGGTATGCTAGAAGGTAGAGGTCTTTTTATTTTAATCTGATGCCACAATGATGACTGAACTAATATATGTATATGGTATTAATCAATCATACACAGAAATTACATTTTTTTTATTTTTCTCTTCACTCCTCAACATCATATGTAATGACAGGTACTTGAAATTACTTTATTGCCATAGTCGTACAAGAAAATAGGGGTGTACTCCATTTCAATCAGATGCCACAGAGTGAGTAAAGTAATTCATATTACAACCGTAGAAACCTCCAAACATCCTTCTTACCCAAAGCCTACTTATCTTTCATAAAATAGAAAGAAGCAAAATGGGGATCCTCCCTCAGAACTTGAAGAACTGAGATCTGTAGAAAAGGTAGGATAGACTGGACACCTGACCTGGGTTTCAGCTAGTAGGAGGCATAGATCAGAGCATGCTACAATAAAAAATGAATAGTTTGACAGTTTCCAAGGTATCAATAAATTATCATAATCACCTATTGACAGTTTGTGAACAGTCAAACTGTTTTTAAGGTAACATTAGGCTATCCAGTCACTTTCCGAGCTGTCTACATCTGATTATGTCCACCGACATTTAACAGCAGTTTGTCTTGTAAATGGTCAAACTGTTTTTGTTTTTTTACCTTGTAACCATTCCATGCTGCAGAAAGTCAATAAACAGCATAATGGGGCAACCATAAAAAAAAAAAAAACATAAAAAAAGCAATTTGACCATTTACAAGACATCATTAAGCAACCATGATCACTTATACATCTATGAGGAACGGGTCCTATATGTAACCACAACCATGTCCACCAACTGAACTTCAGGAAAATATTAATAGCACCAGTGTTTGTATTGCACACACGTTTGATTCAACATTTGTTAAGTGCTTTTATCCTTAAAACGAAAATGGACTTCACCAGAACAAGTTAATACATGCACCTCTGATTTGCTCTAACTAGAGGTCCGGGCTCCACGAAAAGCATGGATCAAATGTGAACTCAAAGATGGTTCCTATAGGAAGCAACAGATCTCCCAGTTTACAAACAGCCCAACAGGTTTTGAAGGTATCAGTAGGTTATTCAGTTACTTTCTGAGCTGTCTAACCAATTATGACTGCAGACACTTAATGGCAGCTTATAAACTGTCAAGTTTTTTTTTTTGTTTGTTTTGCTTTTTGTAAACTTTCCATGCTGCAAAAAGTTAAAAAAAGCATTTTTGTTAATATAGCAACAAATCAATTTTGCAAGCCATCATTAAGCCATCATGGTCACTTATAAACATCAGAGGGGCATCAAAGATGCTCTGTGGTCACTACACACTGTTTTACTAATTTCTTCCACCACTCATTCTCATTCCTAGTCAGAAAACCTAGGACATCTCAGAATTTGGACACAGCTCTGTTAAAAATGCAAGAGATATACATGCATGGTCAGTATCTATGGGATCTTGTATATGTCCTTCAAAGTATGCCATTTCTTTATGTGACAAAACAGTTCCTTTGAACACCAAAGGAGGCATTATAAAATGACCTCATCAACAAATTCTCTTACACCTTACTCCAGTGATTTCCTAGTGTAACTATATTCTGGAGAACTGATGCCTGATACAAGATAAAAGGGCATAATATTCCAACTTATGGCATTCCTCAAACTCTCTGTCTACAAGTATCCTTCATTACCAGTTTTCTGAAATGTAACCACATCCCATCCCACAGAAAGTTACTAACCAGTCTCTGTAATTTCGTCAACCAAATACAACTCCTAGACCTGTGGACACATAGTAGGAATTAGTAGCCTTTTTTTACCCTTTTTCAATCTGAAGTTTGGGTTTGTTGCCAAATCTATGTAAACGCTCACGTCATCTCATAACAAGATTTCAATGAAGAATTAATATCAACAAGCTAACATGTTTGAACAGAAAAAAATGACAACACTATAAACCCAACTCATCCTATGAAGAAACAAAAACTAACACTGAAAATGTATCAGACACTTTACATAGAAAGGACAATGAAACAGAAATGATGCAGCCAGAAAATGTATGCTTAAGTTACAGTATGCATAAAAATCTGCATAAAAAAGAGTAGTGCTCTCCACTTTGGTAATACAAGTAGAAAACAACCCTACACTGTGTTCCAAATCCTAACTTTTCTATAATTAAGCATCAATAACAATTAAATGACAGCATTCAATAATATGTCATTACCCTCCCAAAACATAAAATCTTCACTAAAGTCAGCGCATGTATTTTAACCACACAAGCTATGATAAGCAGTAGTTCTGACTAATATTCTGCAGCAGTGCTCATCACATTGTCTAACAGCTGGTCCCAATAAACTAAAGCCAAAACTCTTTTCGACTAGCGTGACCAATCAAAATCTTGTCTCAACTAACAGTGCTGTAGAAAGTAAGAGGCATAATGTTGTCAACCTAGTGTATGAATCTTAACTTAGTTAATGGCTAGTGTAATAGATCCGTCCCACCTCTGGAGAAAGAAGGACTGGTGTTCTTCAAGAGGTCAACCAGTGTAGGTGAAAAGAGAATCAAGACAGGCTTGGCTCCATGGCGTGCAGTGATGAAGCCAAGACTATGACACAGGTGACCATGGCTGCAATAGTGGCTTGGTCCCCGGAGGAACCCAGTGGGAGAGATACAAGTGAGCAGTCAATGAAAATTCTCCTATCATGGGGGAAGGGGTGCTCAATGAAAAGCATAAGGTTGGTACTACCATGCTGCTCATGCTAGCCCTCATCAGCATGTGTGTGTTAGCATGTATATGCAAAAGGAGGGCACAGCAGTCCCTCATACTGAAGAATATGCTCACAACAGGTACTAGGTGAGATTAGGACTAACAGAAACACCCTCTAACTGTACAACACAGGTGAGAGCACAAACCTCCTTGGCTAGCTGGTTAACAGCCAATCAGCTCAGCTCCAACTCCCATGCTGGGGATAGCTAGTTCAGGGGAAGTAAATAGCTCAAGAGTGATAAGCAGGAGCTTAATGGCCAATAGATTAGGAGGCAAAAATATCTGAAGGGAAAAAAACTGCAGCATTCCAGGATCAAAAAGAGGTACACTCTGTCCAGTCAGGCAAATGCTTTATATGCTTCAAAAATTATGGGGACATTAGAATACTCGGTCCAATGCAGGGAATTGCAAATATTATCAAAGGTCTGCTACCCTGACACAAGCTAAGTGGACCACTTAATTAAATAATCAATACCCCCTTGATGTGAAGACTGCCATGAGTTACATATATTCACTGTTAAGAATGGCTACTGATGTGAAAGAAGATGGTAGGTTCTTCATTTTAGATCATAACATGTATCTTTGATTGGCTTTTGATCATACATAGAGAGTCAAACAGTAAACTATGTGTGGCTGCACTGTACAGTGTGAGCAGAACTACTAAGGCTGAACTACATTATTGCAGTCACAATGGTGTTCACTGCCACCTGGGAAAGGTAGTACTACTCATCTTAGTCTGCCCATAGGACTTTTTATTTTAATTTAACTTTCTGTGCAGTCTTGTCCCACCTGATAAAATGATCACACGTTGTTCATTTATTATTTACTTTGTGTAAGTACAAGGGTTTAGTAGTGCAAGATGTTCAGGTTCAATGCCAGACGTTGGGTTATACTGGAGGTTTACTGTAAGACTTTGAGTGCACAACTTCTGCACAAGTCAAAACAGAACTGGTACAAGACTTCCTTCACTTGGTCAAGACTTTCCTTGGTGGATGATCCAGATGTATGTATTTTAATGTTCTACTTACCAGTATTTTGGAGAGTTGTTGATGTGTGAATTATTTTCAGCCACTGTAAAGGTCAGGCAAAATAATCCTTTATACGCATTAAATAGCTCCAAGGGAAGTCCATCTCTCCCAGGAGATTTCTTCCTTATATGCATGTTAAACACTACTGCAAGCCCTTCCAGGAAAAAACGTTATACTGAAGTATTAGACTGCTACCTCTCAACTGTACAGATTTTTGCAGAATGTTCAGATTTTTGCCTCATATTTTTGGTATGTTCCTCCTAAAAGCTGTACTTTTCTGGCAAATAGCTGAGGATCGAAGTCATTAAATAATGACATATATCTGAGTTTAAGACTCCACATCCTTCAGAAAATTCATGCTAATGCAAAACCTATTATTCTATCAACTTTCTAAGTTTGTAAGAGCAGTATTTAAAATCTGTCCCTATTTGTCCCCCCATAATATTAGGCTTTGTCCAGATTTTTTGCTCTAACAGGTTGAGAGGTATAATCAAGGATATGAATTCAACACTTTGATGAAAAAAATGCATATCTACATGAATGTTAACAAAATTTCCTCTGGCCTACTATAACATCAGAATAAGTTCTAAAACTTTCATTAATCTTATTAGGTTATTAAGATCCATTGTACTCTCTTCCTACTATTTTTCGTTTAGGAACCATTCTCCCTTCTTAAATATGTCTTAAGATTAACAGCTAACATTCTCTGTTTGCTCAGGAACAGCTTGAAATGTTTTCATTGTTAAGTGATCATAATTGCTATTAAAATCTCTTAAGACATTTTCCTTGATTTATTTATTTATTTTTGTGTGTGTTGCACTAACTCGGGAGTTGGCCCACTGCACTTCATACTACGTGTGGCTTTGCTTCACTCTCCACCCTACCCCCATTCCCAACCATCCCCATATCATCACATTTATACTTAACCAACCACTCCTACAATCTGTATCACCAGCAATTAGCCAATGAAAACTAAATACATCACTGTTTCTATTATATCATTCAGATGGCCTGCTGCCAATAGAAGTCTTTCTCTGCTCTTCACAAAGCTCATCCAGCAGATCCAGCCTCTGTTCAAGAATTAAACACCCACCACCAAGTCTACTTATCCTAACAGAAATCTTGGCATCTTGATTCCAGCTAGCTTATACTATCTTCATTCTTAACTTTCACTGTTACTCTCATAAGTCATATAATTTCTTGATCCCACTAACCATGTTGTATAACATTACTACATTCTGGAATCTCTTAGCAATATACTGTATTTTACTACATAGTTAATACACCACCACCATCACTTCTTCTTACTTTACCTAACATTCTGAAAAGCTCAGCTTTAACCCATCAATAACATCACTCCTCATAATTAACTTAGTGGGATCTGAGGTCTCATTTTACCTAAGCATATCCCTTTTCTTCTCAAGGTAAACTCTGTTTTCACTCTCCTTACATCTCTACTGTAAACATTTGCCTCATCTTCCTTTTACACATTTCTCTCTTGCTAACTGTAATTCCCTTCTTCCTTTGCACATTTCTGGCATACAGAAGCACACTGCTACAATAGTAATTTTGTTTAAACAGAGCTTGTCTCTGACAAGCTGTCCCTTCTTTTCTCACACTTCTTCCTTATTAGATCCCTCATCCTCCCACTCTACTCTTTTCATGTTGTGCCTACATGTATGTGCTTTCACCTTGTGCCTTCACTTATGTTCTTTCACCTTGTGCCTATACTTATGTTCTTTCACCTTGGGCCTATACTTATGTTCTTTTACCTTAGGCCTATGCTTGTGTCCGGACTATTTCTCTCTTTAAGTAAGTATTCCAACAGTGAAGGCAGGAGAAAGGTTGTGTGAGTTAACCTTTGCACAAAGCCTTGGTAGCATATACGTTGTTCATCTTCTACTTTTACCAGATCCTCTTTCTTCATAGTCTTTTAATACCTATCCTAAAAGCTCTTCCTTCTACACTTCTACTCTTGCAGTCTAAGTGGCACATAGACTGTACCAAGTATCTTTCCACAAAGCCTGGGTGGCAGATAGGCTGGTTTCCTTCTCTTATTAGGTCATTTTCTGCTTATACTGCTAGTCTATCAGTCTAAGCAGCAGTTAGACTCCAACGTTTAATCTATGCACACAGTCTAGGTGGCAGATAGTTTGATATCTTCCATCTCTTGTCAGTTCTATTTACTTTATTGTCTAAGTGTAAATAGGCTAAACTTTCTTTTGATTCCCAGCTATTTCATCCTTTATACTACTACTCCAGCAGTGGGAGGCCATGGTGGTGCAGCGGTTAGCGTTGCAGCCTCACAGCAAGAGGTTCTCCGGTTCGATTCTCGGCTGGGGTGCCTTCTGTGAGGAGTCTGCATGTCCTCCCTGTGGTCGCGTGGGTTTCCTCCGGGTGCTCTGGTTTCCTTCCACATCCCAAAGACATGCTGTAGGTGGATTGGACACTCTAAATTGGCCCTAGGCATGAGTGTGTGCGTGTGTGTGCCTTCTGTGGAAGGTTGGGCGCCGGGCTGGCAACTCGACACTGTAAAACTCCACTGCCAATCATGAGCAGACAAGTGATCTGCTGTGGCGACGAAGAAGAAGATACTACTACTCCAGCAGTCTAGGTGGTAGGTAGGCTGTGCTACTTAACCTACTGCACGCAACCTGGGTACTTAAACTACTGCACACAGCCTGGGTAATTAAACTACTGCACACAACCTGGGTACTTAAACTACTGCACACAACCTGGGTGGTAGGTAGGCTAAGTTACTTAACCTACTTCACGCAACCTGGGTGGTAGGTAAGCTAAGTTACATAACCTACTGCACACAGCCTGGGTGGTAGGTAGGCTGTGCTACTTAACCTACTGCACACAGCCTGGGTACTTAACCTACTGCACGCAACCTGGGTGGTAGGTAGGCTGTGCTACTTAACCTACTGCACACAGCCTGGGTACTTAACCTACTGCACGCAACCTGGGTGGTAGGTAGGCTGTGCTACTTAACCTACTGCACACAGCCTGGGTACTTAACCTACTGCACGCAACCTGGGTGGTAGGTAGGCTGTGCTACTTAACCTACTGCACACAGCCTGGGTGGTAGGTAGGCTAAGTTACTTAACCTACTGCACACAGCCTGGGTACTTAACCTACTGCACACAGCCTGGGTGGTAGGTAGGCTAAGTTACTTAACCTACTGCACACAGCCTGGGTACTTAAACTACTGCACACAACCTGGGTAGCAGGTAGGTTGCGCTACTTAACTTACTGCACACAGCCTGGGTGGTAGGTAGGCTGTGGCCTTTCTCTTGTCTAGCCATTTTAGCTCTTAGCCTAGGTGGAAGGCTGCATTTACAGTTCATTTAACTCATAGCCTAACTAATAGATTTAGGCAGTACTTTCAGTTCATTTCCTGGCATAGCCACTGTAAATAATTACCTTCTGTCTAGAGCTTCTACTTTTTAATTGAGTGAAATGCATTGGATTTATAGCAATGACAACATTTAGTCTGGGGAGTTTCTTTTATTCACCTTTCTACCTCCTATTAGGATGTATGTGTATTGCCAATGAATGTGGGGGTAGCCACATTCATTGATTTCCTGTCCTTGCATATTTAAACTGGTGCATGTGAAATAATTCCTGCTTTAAAACTTCAGCTTGGCAAGCTAAGAACTTGGTTATATTCAACTGGACGTATAAGAGAATTTAAGTACCTTTTTATGCACTTTTTTTTTAAAAAAATACAGTATTTAAATTGATTTAAACTGTGTATGAAGGAGTGTTGAAGGAATTTTTAACTGGTTATTCTGCTCTTCAGTAACTTGAACTAAAAGCTAGTGTTGGCTGAATTTTGTTATTTGCTAGTAATTACAGGTGTGGGGGTAGCCACATTCATTGATTTCCTGTCCTTGCATATTTAAACTGGTGCATGTGAAATAATTCCTGCTTTAAAACTTCAGCTTGGCAAGCTAAGAACTTGGTTATATTCAACTGGACGTATAAGAGAATTTAAGTACCTTTTTATGCACTTTTTTTTAAAAATACAGTATTTAAATTGATTTAAACTGTGTATGAAGGAGTGTTGAAGGAATTTTTAACTGGTTATTCTGCTCTTCAGTAACTTGAACTAAAAGCTAGTGTTGGCTGAATTTTGTTATTTGCTAGTAATTACAGGTGTGGGGGTAGCCACATTCATTGATTTCCTGTCCTTGCATATTTAAACTGGTGCATGTGAAATAATTCCTGCTTTAAAACTTCAGCTTGGCAAGCTAAGAACTTGGTTATATTCAACTGGACGTATAAGAGAATTTAAGTACCTTTTTATGCACTTTTTTTTTAAAAATACAGTATTTAAATTGATTTAAACTGTGTATGAAGGAGTGTTGAAGGAATTTTTAACTGGTTATTCTGCTCTTCAGTAACTTGAACTAAAAGCTAGTGTTGGCTGAATTTTGTTATTTGCTAGTAATTACAGGTGTGGGGGTAGCCACATTCATTGATTTCCTGTCCTTGCATATTTAAACTGGTGCATGTGAAATAATTCCTGCTTTAAAACTTCAGCTTGGCAAGCTAAGAACTTGGTTATATTCAACTGGACGTATAAGAGAATTTAAGTACCTTTTTATGCACTTTCTTTTTAAAAAAATACAGTATTTAAATTGATTTAAACTGTGTATGAAGGAGTGTTGAAGGAATTTTTAACTGGTTATTCTGCTCTTCAGTAACTTGAACTAAAAGCTAGTGTTGGCTGAATTTTGTTATTTGCTAGTAATTACAGGTGTGGGTAGCCACATTCATTGATTTCCTGTCCTTGCATATTTAAACTGGTGCATGTGAAATAATTCCTGCTTTAAAACTTCAGCTTGGCAAGCTAAGAACTTGGTTATATTCAACTGGACGTATAAGAGAATTTAAGTACCTTTTATGCACTTTTTTTTAAAAATACAGTATTTAAATTGATTTAAACTGTGTATGAAGGAGTGTTGAAGGAATTTTTAACTGGTTATTCTGCTCTTCAGTAACTTGAACTAAAAGCTAGTGTTGGCTGAATTTTGTTATTTGCTAGTAATTACAGGTGTGGGGGTAGCCACATTCATTGATTTCCTGTCCTTGCATATTTAAACTGGTGCATGTGAAATAATTCCTGCTTTAAAACTTCAGCTTGGCAAGCTAAGAACTTGGTTATATTCAACTGGACGTATAAGAGAATTTAAGTACCTTTTTATGCACTTTTTTTTAAAAATACAGTATTTAAATTGATTTAAACTGTGTATGAAGGAGTGTTGAAGGAATTTTTAACTGGTTATTCTGCTCTTCAGTAACTTGAACTAAAAGCTAGTGTTGGCTGAATTTTGTTATTTGCTAGTAATTACAGGTGTGGGGGTAGCCACATTCATTGATTTCCTGTCCTTGCATATTTAAACTGGTGCATGTGAAATAATTCCTGCTTTAAAACTTCAGCTTGGCAAGCTAAGAACTTGGTTATATTCAACTGGACGTATAAGAGAATTTAAGTACCTTTTTATGCACTTTTTTTTTAAAAATACAGTATTTAAATTGATTTAAACTGTGTATGAAGGAGTGTTGAAGGAATTTTTAACTGGTTATTCTGCTCTTCAGTAACTTGAACTAAAAGCTAGTGTTGGCTGAATTTTGTTATTTGCTAGTAATTACAGGTGTGGGGTAGCCACATTCATTGATTTCCTGTCCTTGCATATTTAAACTGGTGCATGTGAAATAATTCCTGCTTTAAAACTTCAGCTTGGCAAGCTAAGAACTTGGTTATATTCAACTGGACGTATAAGAGAATTTAAGTACCTTTTATGCACTTTTTTTTAAAAATACAGTATTTAAATTGATTTAAACTGTGTATGAAGGAGTGTTGAAGGAATTTTTAACTGGTTATTCTGCTCTTCAGTAACTTGAACTAAAAGCTAGTGTTGGCTGAATTTTGTTATTTGCTAGTAATTACAGGTGTGGGGGTAGCCACATTCATTGATTTCCTGTCCTTGCATATTTAAACTGGTGCATGTGAAATAATTCCTGCTTTAAAACTTCAGCTTGGCAAGCTAAGAACTTGGTTATATTCAACTGGACGTATAAGAGAATTTAAGTACCTTTTTATGCACTTTTTTTTAAAAATACAGTATTTAAATTGATTTAAACTGTGTATGAAGGAGTGTTGAAGGAATTTTTAACTGGTTATTCTGCTCTTCAGTAACTTGAACTAAAAGCTAGTGTTGGCTGAATTTTGTTATTTGCTAGTAATTACAGGTGTGGGGGTAGCCACATTCATTGATTTCCTGTCCTTGCATATTTAAACTGGTGCATGTGAAATAATTCCTGCTTTAAAACTTCAGCTTGGCAAGCTAAGAACTTGGTTATATTCAACTGGACGTATAAGAGAATTTAAGTACCTTTTTATGCACTTTTTTTAAAAATACAGTATTTAAATTGATTTAAACTGTGTATGAAGGAGTGTTGAAGGAATTTTTAACTGGTTATTCTGCTCTTCAGTAACTTGAACTAAAAGCTAGTGTTGGCTGAATTTTGTTATTTGCTAGTAATTACAGGTGTGGGGGTAGCCACATTCATTGATTTCCTGTCCTTGCATATTTAAACTGGTGCATGTGAAATAATTCCTGCTTTAAAACTTCAGCTTGGCAAGCTAAGAACTTGGTTATATTCAACTGGACGTATAAGAGAATTTAAGTACCTTTTATGCACTTTTTTTTAAAAATACAGTATTTAAATTGATTTAAACTGTGTATGAAGGAGTGTTGAAGGAATTTTTAACTGGTTATTCTGCTCTTCAGTAACTTGAACTAAAAGCTAGTGTTGGCTGAATTTTGTTATTTGCTAGTAATTACAGGTGTGGGGTAGCCACATTCATTGATTTCCTGTCCTTGCATATTTAAACTGGTGCATGTGAAATAATTCCTGCTTTAAAACTTCAGCTTGGCAAGCTAAGAACTTGGTTATATTCAACTGGACGTATAAGAGAATTTAAGTACCTTTTTATGCACTTTTTTTTAAAAATACAGTATTTAAATTGATTTAAACTGTGTATGAAGGAGTGTTGAAGGAATTTTTAACTGGTTATTCTGCTCTTCAGTAACTTGAACTAAAAGCTAGTGTTGGCTGAATTTTGTTATTTGCTAGTAATTACAGGTGTGGGGTAGCCACATTCATTGATTTCCTGTCCTTGCATATTTAAACTGGTGCATGTGAAATAATTCCTGCTTTAAAACTTCAGCTTGGCAAGCTAAGAACTTGGTTATATTCAACTGGACGTATAAGAGAATTTAAGTACCTTTTTATGCACTTTTTTTTAAAAATACAGTATTTAAATTGATTTAAACTGTGTATGAAGGAGTGTTGAAGGAATTTTTAACTGGTTATTCTGCTCTTCAGTAACTTGAACTAAAAGCTAGTGTTGGCTGAATTTTGTTATTTGCTAGTAATTACAGGTGTGGGGGTAGCCACATTCATTGATTTCCTGTCCTTGCATATTTAAACTGGTGCATGTGAAATAATTCCTGCTTTAAAACTTCAGCTTGGCAAGCTAAGAACTTGGTTATATTCAACTGGACGTATAAGAGAATTTAAGTACCTTTTATGCACTTTTTTTTAAAAATACAGTATTTAAATTGATTTAAACTGTGTATGAAGGAGTGTTGAAGGAATTTTTAACTGGTTATTCTGCTCTTCAGTAACTTGAACTAAAAGCTAGTGTTGGCTGAATTTTGTTATTTGCTAGTAATTACAGGTGTGGGGGTAGCCACATTCATTGATTTCCTGTCCTTGCATATTTAAACTGGTGCATGTGAAATAATTCCTGCTTTAAAACTTCAGCTTGGCAAGCTAAGAACTTGGTTATATTCAACTGGACGTATAAGAGAATTTAAGTACCTTTTATGCACTTTTTTTTTAAAAATACAGTATTTAAATTGATTTAAACTGTGTATGAAGGAGTGTTGAAGGAATTTTTAACTGGTTATTCTGCTCTTCAGTAACTTGAACTAAAAGCTAGTGTTGGCTGAATTTTGTTATTTGCTAGTAATTACAGGTGTGGGGGTAGCCACATTCATTGATTTCCTGTCCTTGCATATTTAAACTGGTGCATGTGAAATAATTCCTGCTTTAAAACTTCAGCTTGGCAAGCTAAGAACTTGGTTATATTCAACTGGACGTATAAGAGAATTTAAGTACCTTTTTATGCACTTTTTTTAAAAATACAGTATTTAAATTGATTTAAACTGTGTATGAAGGAGTGTTGAAGGAATTTTTAACTGGTTATTCTGCTCTTCAGTAACTTGAACTAAAAGCTAGTGTTGGCTGAATTTTGTTATTTGCTAGTAATTACAGGTGTGGGGGTAGCCACATTCATTGATTTCCTGTCCTTGCATATTTAAACTGGTGCATGTGAAATAATTCCTGCTTTAAAACTTCAGCTTGGCAAGCTAAGAACTTGGTTATATTCAACTGGACGTATAAGAGAATTTAAGTACCTTTTTATGCACTTTTTTTAAAAATACAGTATTTAAATTGATTTAAACTGTGTATGAAGGAGTGTTGAAGGAATTTTTAACTGGTTATTCTGCTCTTCAGTAACTTGAACTAAAAGCTAGTGTTGGCTGAATTTTGTTATTTGCTAGTAATTACAGGTGTGGGGGTAGCCACATTCATTGATTTCCTGTCCTTGCATATTTAAACTGGTGCATGTGAAATAATTCCTGCTTTAAAACTTCAGCTTGGCAAGCTAAGAACTTGGTTATATTCAACTGGACGTATAAGAGAATTTAAGTACCTTTTTATGCACTTTTTTTAAAAAATACAGTATTTAAATTGATTTAAACTGTGTATGAAGGAGTGTTGAAGGAATTTTTAACTGGTTATTCTGCTCTTCAGTAACTTGAACTAAAAGCTAGTGTTGGCTGAATTTTGTTATTTGCTAGTAATTACAGGTGTGGGGGTAGCCACATTCATTGATTTCCTGTCCTTGCATATTTAAACTGGTGCATGTGAAATAATTCCTGCTTTAAAACTTCAGCTTGGCAAGCTAAGAACTTGGTTATATTCAACTGGACGTATAAGAGAATTTAAGTACCTTTTTATGCACTTTTTTTTTAAAAATACAGTATTTAAATTGATTTAAACTGTGTATGAAGGAGTGTTGAAGGAATTTTTAACTGGTTATTCTGCTCTTCAGTAACTTGAACTAAAAGCTAGTGTTGGCTGAATTTTGTTATTTGCTAGTAATTACAGGTGTGGGGGTAGCCACATTCATTGATTTCCTGTCCTTGCATATTTAAACTGGTGCATGTGAAATAATTCCTGCTTTAAAACTTCAGCTTGGCAAGCTAAGAACTTGGTTATATTCAACTGGACGTATAAGAGAATTTAAGTACCTTTTATGCACTTTTTTTAAAAATACAGTATTTAAATTGATTTAAACTGTGTATGAAGGAGTGTTGAAGGAATTTTTAACTGGTTATTCTGCTCTTCAGTAACTTGAACTAAAAGCTAGTGTTGGCTGAATTTTGTTATTTGCTAGTAATTACAGGTGTGGGGGTAGCCACATTCATTGATTTCCTGTCCTTGCATATTTAAACTGGTGCATGTGAAATAATTCCTGCTTTAAAACTTCAGCTTGGCAAGCTAAGAACTTGGTTATATTCAACTGGACGTATAAGAGAATTTAAGTACCTTTTTATGCACTTTTTTTTAAAAATACAGTATTTAAATTGATTTAAACTGTGTATGAAGGAGTGTTGAAGGAATTTTTAACTGGTTATTCTGCTCTTCAGTAACTTGAACTAAAAGCTAGTGTTGGCTGAATTTTGTTATTTGCTAGTCATTACAGGTGTGAGGGTAGCCACATTCATTGATTTCCTGTCCTTGCATATTTAAACTGGTGCATGTGAAATAATTCCTGCTTTAAAACTTCAGCTTGGCAAGCTAAGAACTTGGTTATATTCAACTGGACGTATAAGAGAATTTAAGTACCTTTTTATGCACTTTTTTTTAAAAATACAGTATTTAAATTGATTTAAACTGTGTATGAAGGAGTGTTGAAGGAATTTTAACTGGTTATTCTGCTCTTCAGTAACTTGAACTAAAAGCTAGTGTTGGCTGAATTTTGTTATTTGCTAGTAATTACAGGTGTGGGGGTAGCCACATTCATTGATTTCCTGTCCTTGCATATTTAAACTGGTGCATGTGAAATAATTCCTGCTTTAAAACTTCAGCTTGGCAAGCTAAGAACTTGGTTATATTCAACTGGACGTATAAGAGAATTTAAGTACCTTTTATGCACTTTTTTTTAAAAATACAGTATTTAAATTGATTTAAACTGTGTATGAAGGAGTGTTGAAGGAATTTTTAACTGGTTATTCTGCTCTTCAGTAACTTGAACTAAAAGCTAGTGTTGGCTGAATTTTGTTATTTGCTAGTAATTACAGGTGTGGGGTAGCCACATTCATTGATTTCCTGTCCTTGCATATTTAAACTGGTGCATGTGAAATAATTCCTGCTTTAAAACTTCAGCTTGGCAAGCTAAGAACTTGGTTATATTCAACTGGACGTATAAGAGAATTTAAGTACCTTTTTATGCACTTTTTTTTTAAAAATACAGTATTTAAATTGATTTAAACTGTGTATGAAGGAGTGTTGAAGGAATTTTTAACTGGTTATTCTGCTCTTCAGTAACTTGAACTAAAAGCTAGTGTTGGCTGAATTTTGTTATTTGCTAGTAATTACAGGTGTGGGCTAGCCACATTCATTGATTTCCTGTCCTTGCATATTTAAACTGGTGCATGTGAAATAATTCCTGCTTTAAAACTTCAGCTTGGCAAGCTAAGAACTTGGTTATATTCAACTGGACGTATAAGAGAATTTAAGTACCTTTTTATGCACTTTTTTTTAAAAATACAGTATTTAAATTGATTTAAACTGTGTATGAAGGAGTGTTGAAGGAATTTTTAACTGGTTATTCTGCTCTTCAGTAACTTGAACTAAAAGCTAGTGTTGGCTGAATTTTGTTATTTGCTAGTAATTACAGGTGTGGGGGTAGCCACATTCATTGATTTCCTGTCCTTGCATATTTAAACTGGTGCATGTGAAATAATTCCTGCTTTAAAACTTCAGCTTGGCAAGCTAAGAACTTGGTTATATTCAACTGGACGTATAAGAGAATTTAAGTACCTTTTATGCACTTTTTTTTAAAAATACAGTATTTAAATTGATTTAAACTGTGTATGAAGGAGTGTTGAAGGAATTTTTAACTGGTTATTCTGCTCTTCAGTAACTTGAACTAAAAGCTAGTGTTGGCTGAATTTTGTTATTTGCTAGTAATTACAGGTGTGGGGTAGCCACATTCATTGATTTCCTGTCCTTGCATATTTAAACTGGTGCATGTGAAATAATTCCTGCTTTAAAACTTCAGCTTGGCAAGCTAAGAACTTGGTTATATTCAACTGGACGTATAAGAGAATTTAAGTACCTTTTATGCACTTTTTTTTAAAAAATACAGTATTTAAATTGATTTAAACTGTGTATGAAGGAGTGTTGAAGGAATTTTTAACTGGTTATTCTGCTCTTCAGTAACTTGAACTAAAAGCTAGTGTTGGCTGAATTTTGTTATTTGCTAGTAATTACAGGTGTGGGGGTAGCCACATTCATTGATTTCCTGTCCTTGCATATTTAAACTGGTGCATGTGAAATAATTCCTGCTTTAAAACTTCAGCTTGGCAAGCTAAGAACTTGGTTATATTCAACTGGACGTATAAGAGAATTTAAGTACCTTTTATGCACTTTTTTTTAAAAATACAGTATTTAAATTGATTTAAACTGTGTATGAAGGAGTGTTGAAGGAATTTTTAACTGGTTATTCTGCTCTTCAGTAACTTGAACTAAAAGCTAGTGTTGGCTGAATTTTGTTATTTGCTAGTAATTACAGGTGTGGGGGTAGCCACATTCATTGATTTCCTGTCCTTGCATATTTAAACTGGTGCATGTGAAATAATTCCTGCTTTAAAACTTCAGCTTGGCAAGCTAAGAACTTGGTTATATTCAACTGGACGTATAAGAGAATTAAATACCTTTTATGCACTTTTTTTTAAAAATACAGTATTTAAATTGATTTAAACTGTGTATGAAGGAGTGTTGAAGGAATTTTTAACTGGTTATTCTGCTCTTCAGTAACTTGAACTAAAAGCTAGTGTTGGCTGAATTTTGTTATTTGCTAGTAATTACAGGTGTGGGGTAGCCACATTCATTGATTTCCTGTCCTTGCATATTTAAACTGGTGCATGTGAAATAATTCCTGCTTTAAAACTTCAGCTTGGCAAGCTAAGAACTTGGTTATATTCAACTGGACGTATAAGAGAATTTAAGTACCTTTTTATGCACTTTTTTTTTAAAAATACAGTATTTAAATTGATTTAAACTGTGTATGAAGGAGTGTTGAAGGAATTTTAACTGGTTATTCTGCTCTTCAGTAACTTGAACTAAAAGCTAGTGTTGGCTGAATTTTGTTATTTGCTAGTAATTACAGGTGTGGGGGTAGCCACATTCATTGATTTCCTGTCCTTGCATATTTAAACTGGTGCATGTGAAATAATTCCTGCTTTAAAACTTCAGCTTGGCAAGCTAAGAACTTGGTTATATTCAACTGGACGTATAAGAGAATTTAAGTACCTTTTTATGCACTTTTTTTTAAAAATACAGTATTTAAATTGATTTAAACTGTGTATGAAGGAGTGTTGAAGGAATTTTTAACTGGTTATTCTGCTCTTCAGTAACTTGAACTAAAAGCTAGTGTTGGCTGAATTTTGTTATTTGCTAGTAATTACAGGTGTGGGGTAGCCACATTCATTGATTTCCTGTCCTTGCATATTTAAACTGGTGCATGTGAAATAATTCCTGCTTTAAAACTTCAGCTTGGCAAGCTAAGAACTTGGTTATATTCAACTGGACGTATAAGAGAATTTAAGTACCTTTTTATGCACTTTTTTTTAAAAAATACAGTATTTAAATTGATTTAAACTGTGTATGAAGGAGTGTTGAAGGAATTTTTAACTGGTTATTCTGCTCTTCAGTAACTTGAACTAAAAGCTAGTGTTGGCTGAATTTTGTTATTTGCTAGTAATTACAGGTGTGGGGGTAGCCACATTCATTGATTTCCTGTCCTTGCATATTTAAACTGGTGCATGTGAAATAATTCCTGCTTTAAAACTTCAGCTTGGCAAGCTAAGAACTTGGTTATATTCAACTGGACGTATAAGAGAATTTAAGTACCTTTTTATGCACTTTTTTTTAAAAATACAGTATTTAAATTGATTTAAACTGTGTATGAAGGAGTGTTGAAGGAATTTTTAACTGGTTATTCTGCTCTTCAGTAACTTGAACTAAAAGCTAGTGTTGGCTGAATTTTGTTATTTGCTAGTAATTACAGGTGTGGGGGTAGCCACATTCATTGATTTCCTGTCCTTGCATATTTAAACTGGTGCATGTGAAATAATTCCTGCTTTAAAACTTCAGCTTGGCAAGCTAAGAACTTGGTTATATTCAACTGGACGTATAAGAGAATTTAAGTACCTTTTTATGCACTTTTTCTTTAAAAATACAGTATTTAAATTGATTTAAACTGTGTATGAAGGAGTGTTGAAGGAATTTTTAACTGGTTATTCTGCTCTTCAGTAACTTGAACTAAAAGCTAGTGTTGGCTGAATTTTGTTATTTGCTAGTAATTACAGGTGTGGGGTAGCCACATTCATTGATTTCCTGTCCTTGCATATTTAAACTGGTGCATGTGAAATAATTCCTGCTTTAAAACTTCAGCTTGGCAAGCTAAGAACTTGGTTATATTCAACTGGACGTATAAGAGAATTTAAGTACCTTTTATGCACTTTTTTTAAAAATACAGTATTTAAATTGATTTAAACTGTGTATGAAGGAGTGTTGAAGGAATTTTTAACTGGTTATTCTGCTCTTCAGTAACTTGAACTAAAAGCTAGTGTTGGCTGAATTTTGTTATTTGCTAGTAATTACAGGTGTGGGGTAGCCACATTCATTGATTTCCTGTCCTTGCATATTTAAACTGGTGCATGTGAAATAATTCCTGCTTTAAAACTTCAGCTTGGCAAGCTAAGAACTTGGTTATATTCAACTGGACGTATAAGAGAATTTAAGTACCTTTTATGCACTTTTTTTTAAAAATACAGTATTTAAATTGATTTAAACTGTGTATGAAGGAGTGTTGAAGGAATTTTTAACTGGTTATTCTGCTCTTCAGTAACTTGAACTAAAAGCTAGTGTTGGCTGAATTTTGTTATTTGCTAGTAATTACAGGTGTGGGGGTAGCCACATTCATTGATTTCCTGTCCTTGCATATTTAAACTGGTGCATGTGAAATAATTCCTGCTTTAAAACTTCAGCTTGGCAAGCTAAGAACTTGGTTATATTCAACTGGACGTATAAGAGAATTTAAGTACCTTTTTATGCACTTTTTTTTAAAAATACAGTATTTAAATTGATTTAAACTGTGTATGAAGGAGTGTTGAAGGAATTTTAACTGGTTATTCTGCTCTTCAGTAACTTGAACTAAAAGCTAGTGTTGGCTGAATTTTGTTATTTGCTAGTAATTACAGGTGTGGGGTAGCCACATTCATTGATTTCCTGTCCTTGCATATTTAAACTGGTGCATGTGAAATAATTCCTGCTTTAAAACTTCAGCTTGGCAAGCTAAGAACTTGGTTATATTCAACTGGACGTATAAGAGAATTTAAGTACCTTTTATGCACTTTTTTTTAAAAATACAGTATTTAAATTGATTTAAACTGTGTATGAAGGAGTGTTGAAGGAATTTTTAACTGGTTATTCTGCTCTTCAGTAACTTGAACTAAAAGCTAGTGTTGGCTGAATTTTGTTATTTGCTAGTAATTACAGGTGTGGGGTAGCCACATTCATTGATTTCCTGTCCTTGCATATTTAAACTGGTGCATGTGAAATAATTCCTGCTTTAAAACTTCAGCTTGGCAAGCTAAGAACTTGGTTATATTCAACTGGACGTATAAGAGAATTTAAGTACCTTTTATGCACTTTTTTTAAAAATACAGTATTTAAATTGATTTAAACTGTGTATGAAGGAGTGTTGAAGGAATTTTTAACTGGTTATTCTGCTCTTCAGTAACTTGAACTAAAAGCTAGTGTTGGCTGAATTTTGTTATTTGCTAGTAATTACAGGTGTGGGGTAGCCACATTCATTGATTTCCTGTCCTTGCATATTTAAACTGGTGCATGTGAAATAATTCCTGCTTTAAAACTTCAGCTTGGCAAGCTAAGAACTTGGTTATATTCAACTGGACGTATAAGAGAATTTAAGTACCTTTTTATGCACTTTTTTTTAAAAATACAGTATTTAAATTGATTTAAACTGTGTATGAAGGAGTGTTGAAGGAATTTTTAACTGGTTATTCTGCTCTTCAGTAACTTGAACTAAAAGCTAGTGTTGGCTGAATTTTGTTATTTGCTAGTAATTACAGGTGTGGGGGTAGCCACATTCATTGATTTCCTGTCCTTGCATATTTAAACTGGTGCATGTGAAATAATTCCTGCTTTAAAACTTCAGCTTGGCAAGCTAAGAACTTGGTTATATTCAACTGGACGTATAAGAGAATTTAAGTACCTTTTTATGCACTTTTTTTTAAAAATACAGTATTTAAATTGATTTAAACTGTGTATGAAGGAGTGTTGAAGGAATTTTTAACTGGTTATTCTGCTCTTCAGTAACTTGAACTAAAAGCTAGTGTTGGCTGAATTTTGTTATTTGCTAGTAATTACAGGTGTGGGGGTAGCCACATTCATTGATTTCCTGTCCTTGCATATTTAAACTGGTGCATGTGAAATAATTCCTGCTTTAAAACTTCAGCTTGGCAAGCTAAGAACTTGGTTATATTCAACTGGACGTATAAGAGAATTTAAGTACCTTTTATGCACTTTTTTTTTAAAAATACAGTATTTAAATTGATTTAAACTGTGTATGAAGGAGTGTTGAAGGAATTTTTAACTGGTTATTCTGCTCTTCAGTAACTTGAACTAAAAGCTAGTGTTGGCTGAATTTTGTTATTTGCTAGTAATTACAGGTGTGGGGGTAGCCACATTCATTGATTTCCTGTCCTTGCATATTTAAACTGGTGCATGTGAAATAATTCCTGCTTTAAAACTTCAGCTTGGCAAGCTAAGAACTTGGTTATATTCAACTGGACGTATAAGAGAATTTAAGTACCTTTTTATGCACTTTTTATTTTAAAAAATTTTGTTATTTGCTAGTAATTACAGGTGTGGGGGTAGCCACATTCATTGATTTCCTGTCCTTGCATATTTAAACTGGTGCATGTGAAATAATTCCTGCTTTAAAACTTCAGCTTGGCAAGCTAAGAACTTGGTTATATTCAACTGGACGTATAAGAGAATTTAAGTACCTTTTATGCACTTTTTTTTAAAAAATACAGTATTTAAATTGATTTAAACTGTGTATGAAGGAGTGTTGAAGGAATTTTTAACTGGTTATTCTGCTCTTCAGTAACTTGAACTAAAAGCTAGTGTTGGCTGAATTTTGTTATTTGCTAGTAATTACAGGTGTGGGGGTAGCCACATTCATTGATTTCCTGTCCTTGCATATTTAAACTGGTGCATGTGAAATAATTCCTGCTTTAAAACTTCAGCTTGGCAAGCTAAGAACTTGGTTATATTCAACTGGACGTATAAGAGAATTTAAGTACCTTTTATGCACTTTTTTTTAAAAATACAGTATTTAAATTGATTTAAACTGTGTATGAAGGAGTGTTGAAGGAATTTTTAACTGGTTATTCTGCTCTTCAGTAACTTGAACTAAAAGCTAGTGTTGGCTGAATTTTGTTATTTGCTAGTAATTACAGGTGTGGGGGTAGCCACATTCATTGATTTCCTGTCCTTGCATATTTAAACTGGTGCATGTGAAATAATTCCTGCTTTAAAACTTCAGCTTGGCAAGCTAAGAACTTGGTTATATTCAACTGGACGTATAAGAGAATTTAAGTACCTTTTATGCACTTTTTTTTAAAAATACAGTATTTAAATTGATTTAAACTGTGTATGAAGGAGTGTTGAAGGAATTTTTAACTGGTTATTCTGCTCTTCAGTAACTTGAACTAAAAGCTAGTGTTGGCTGAATTTTGTTATTTGCTAGTAATTACAGGTGTGGGGTAGCCACATTCATTGATTTCCTGTCCTTGCATATTTAAACTGGTGCATGTGAAATAATTCCTGCTTTAAAACTTCAGCTTGGCAAGCTAAGAACTTGGTTATATTCAACTGGACGTATAAGAGAATTTAAGTACCTTTTTTCTTTTAAAAAATACAGTATTTAAATTGATTTAAACTGTGTATGAAGGAGTGTTGAAGGAATTTTTAACTGGTTATTCTGCTCTTCAGTTATTCCCACCCACCCGCCCTGTTTTTGTTTTGGTGTTAATCTTAGTGGCATTGAAACTGCCCGCCCCTCAGCCTGCCTCTGGGCCCATCTCATTTGCTCACTCAACTAAGTGCAGTGAGATCATATTCTGATTTCAGGCACTCCTACTGTGTACAAAGAGAGCATCTGGGAAATAGAAAAAAAAAAATTAAGCTTATTTCCTGCCTTTCTTGTTAAGTGGTACAGACTATTTGTAGGCTTCTGAGCCCCCAAGCCCTTCTGTGTTTGAGGGAAGCCTTCTAGCTTGTTTTTTTTTCTTGTAACTAGCCAGTTTTCTAGTTTCAGCACTCAAATCTGTTTCTTTGATCTCAGCACTTGTTCAGAAAAAAAAAAAAAAAATTTCATCTGCTTTTACTGTACTTGTGTTTTTACCTACTTCTTTTTACTTTTGCATCATCTTAAAATACTCAATTGTATTTATTACTGCTTGGTGTAACTCATTCTAAGCCTTTTGGTTTAAACACTTGGGCTTCGGACCAGTTAGTTGTTTTGCACTGAGAGGTTTGTGGTCTGCACTGTTGTGGCAGAACAGGTAGCTTACATCCTTCTAGGTTGAGAACTGCTGATTGAGGGCTCAGTGTCTGTTATTCTAAAAGTGTATTAATTCTGGTTTAAGCACTTGGGCTTTCAAGCCAGTTATTTTACATTAAGAGGGTTCGTGGTCTGCACTCTTGTGGGAGGAGAGGCTGGACTCTGCCCTTCTGAGCTGGGAATTTCTGGTTAAAGGCTTATAGTGCATGCATATCTGAACTGTTTCTTACTGAAGTTGGTGCCTTGTTTGCTGTGGCATAGACTGGATTCGGGCCTGCTGGATCTAGCTTTGTTTGTGTAACTTGAGCACTAATCCAGACATTCTCTAAAGTATTCAATGGTATTTATTACTGCTTGGTTGTAACTTGATTAAAGTGTAGCTATCATTCAAGTCTTTTGGATTAAGCACTTGGGCTTCAGACCAGTTGTTTTACATTAGGAAGGTTTGTGGCAAGCACTGTGGTGGCAGGACAGGTAGCTTTCATCCTTCTAAGTTGGGAACTGCTGATTGAGAGCCCAGTGTCCAAGTGTATTAGTTCTGGTTTAGGCACTTGGGCTTCAGGCCAGTTATTTTACATTAAGAAGGTTCGTGGTCTGCACTCTTGTGGGAGAAGAGGCTGGACTCTGCCCTTCTGAGCTGGGAATTTTCTGGTTAAAGGTTTATAGTGCCTGAATATTTGAACTGTATCTTACTGAAATTGGTTCACCTTGTTTGCTCTAGCATAGACTAGATCCAGGCCTACTGAATCTAGCTTTGTTTATATACTTGTTGTTTGTTTGCTTGTTATTTCCCTGGAAGCTAATTCACCTAATACGCAACTTCTCAGCGCTTCTGTGGATCACTAGTGATATCTGCATTGCTTACTGTACTTATTTCCTTGTTTCACTTGAAAGAAAGTTACTGTTTGTCGTTTTTGCATTTAGTTACTTGTATCACATTGCACTCAAGTTACCTGGCACTTGCTCACTAAAGCAATTATATAAGTCAGCACTAAAAATTAAAAGCACTACACCCTCACTCCCCACTGGCCCTTGTTTTCAATTAAGGATTTCCCAATATTATTCTAGCATGTCCAAAGGTCAGTTGTCAATCTCCTCTCCGGTCCAGCTGGTGAATCTGGGAATCTTGAGGCAATGTTATAACTGCCTCATGTACACAGACAACCCTCTCCTCCTCCCACATAACACAAATACTTGAGAGATGCAGCTATTTAGCCAAACTGGAGGCTGAGCTCTCTCAACTCAGGACTGGCAAGACCAGACAGGAGGAGAAGGCAACTACACACACCACAAAACCAGCCTCACATAATGCTACCACTCCACTGAATCAAACACATAAACACACAAAGACATACTCGGAGGCTCTGAGTAAAATTTACCTAAACAGCAGAGGCCTCCAAAGCAGACACCCAAACAACTGCTACCTCAAGACACCCCACAAGCAACACATAAACCACAAAAGCAGTGTGCAAAGCAGTCACAGCCCTTAAGGCCAAATACAACACCAAACATACTTGTCATAGGTGACTCCATAGTCAGACACACTGACGTCCCACTCACCAGGCTGAACAAGGAGAGGGTCACAGTAAGCTGCCTATCGGGCGCTAGAATCCGCCACATAACACAAGCACTGGTCACTCCACAGCAAGTACAAATATGACACAGTCATTGTCCATGCTGGTGTGAACGACCTGAGACGTACCTCCCTGGACTGCATGAAAAGAGACATAGAGGAGCTCTCTGATTATGTAGCCCAGGCAGGTATGACCCTAACCCTGAGCAGTATCCTTCCTTCACCAAGAATGATGCCACAATATAGAGACAAGATGATCAGCTTTAACAATTGGCTTAATGTCTGGTGTCATTCAAAGGGGATCCAGTGTCTGTCTGCCTGGGATGACATGCTTGACAAGCCACGCTGCTTCGCAAGGGACGGCTTGCACCTGTGACCCGTGGGATTCTGGATATTGGCTAAGGCTCTTGCCACCCCATAGTGCCTTTTTAGGCAAGGCTCAAATTCTAAACCTACCACCCTAGAAAACAAAATGGGAAGAAATTGAGGGTAATGCTGCTCAATGCCAGAAGTCTAAATCTCAAAATGCACGCACTCGAGGCCCTTCTCAGTATGGAGAACATCGATGTCTGTGCTGTAACTGAAACCTGGTTCAAGGCTCCTGAGAGCACCCGGCACTATTAGGTTTTACCTCATATCATGCGTTCCGCCCCAAAACCCGGACCACTCCACAAAAGGAGGGGTGTATCCATATTCATAAAGGATACTCACACCTCCAGGTTGGTGGCAACGCATGAAGCTTCGAAACCATCCAGGTGCAACTAACAATAGGCAAAACTGCTCTACAAATTGTAGCATGCTACAGGCCACCCTCTCAAACTCAGGAACCCCACACAGCCTTCCTGAAGACACTGGAGGGTATAAATGTATCTCCAAACACCATCATATTGGGTGACTTCAACTACCTGAATATAGACTGGGAACATTACTCAAGCCCTAACTTTCTAGCCCAACGGTTCCTGGAGTTCATAAATTCAAATGCCATGGAACAGCTAGTCACTGTTCCCACGAGAGGAGAAAATATACTAGATCTCATTGTCACAAACATGGGGACAAAATGCTCCACACCGAAGTATATCCCTCATTGGTGAGATCTGATCATAAACTAATCTCACTGGAAATCCACATCCCGCCCCACCCCAAACAAAAAGACCATAGTGAAGAACTTCTCTAAAGCAAACTTCACACTACTCAAGACTGGTGTGGTATCCTTCAAGGCCCCTGAGTCAGAGGAAACCACAACCCAAGCTGCGGAAGCCCTTACAAATGCCTTCTATGAACACCTCCAGGACTGCATGGATCAGGCAATCCCAAATAAAACCAAGACTCTTTCCACAAAGGGCAAACGTCCAGTCTGGTGGACCCCAGCCATTAACAAACTTTACAATAAGAGGAGAAAGCTATTACATGATAGAACAAAATCCATAAAAGGGAAGTCACCCCTGATCATTATTAGTAAAAAAATACGAGCACTCATAAAATCAACTAAGGCCAATTTTGAGAGAAAAATTGCCATGGATTCAAAGGACAATCATAAGGCCTTTTTCAGCTATGTTAGGAACCTGGGTGGAAACTCACAGATATGCTCAGAATTAGTCCAAAATGATACAAAAATCACTGAACCCACAGACATTACCAACATACTGGCAGACAGGTTCAGTGCAAACTTCACCCTCCTCTCCCCCCCTAAAGGAGAGATAACTATCCCAGCCGAGTGTAGCCTCCCGGACATCTCAAGGTGAAAGCTGCTCTCTCTAAAGCTAAAAACACAGCATCAATGGGACCGGATGGTGTCCCCGGCTGTGTGCTACACGAGCTAAATGAGGAATTAAACCCGCACATAAGGCAGCTGTTTAATCTCAGCCTTACCACAGGATACGTGCCCAAGGAGTGGCGTACGGCAACTGTGGTCCCACTCCACAAAGGTGGCGCCTCTACGGACCCTGGTAATTACCGCCCCATAAGCTTAACAAGTCCAGTCTGCAAAGCTATGGAGAGGATCATAATGGAGCTCATAAACAAAGATATAGGGGACTTGCAGACATTGGACCCGACCCAGTTTGGCTTTGTCAAGGGAAGATCATGCCTTTTGAACTTGGTCGACTTCTTCAAAATAGTCACCAAGGCCATTGATGAGGGAAAGGCAGTCCATACAGCCTACCTTGACCTTGCAAAGGCTTCGACACAATACCCCACTCGGGTATTGTAGAAAAACTTACCAGCTTAAATGTAAACCCATATGTCACAAGATGGGTTGCAAACTGGCTTAAGGACAGAACCCACAGGGTTAGAGTTGCTGGCGCTGTGTCAGACTCCAAGCCGGTCACAAGTGGTGTCCCACAGGGCTCGGTCCTTGGCCCCCTATTGTTTGGCATCTACTTCTCAGAAGTACAGGCCAACATGGGAGGACTTTGGCTGACAAAGTTTGCAGATGACTGCAAACTGGGCCATAGTGGAAAGTGCATCGGACACGGATATCCTTCAGAAGGGACTCACGGAAACAGATAGCTGGTGCCAGAGCCATGGCCTGAAGTTAAACGCCAAAAATGTATAGTCATACCCTTCGGGAAAAACAAGGTAACCCCAAGCTACCATATAGGTGGCAATCCACTAAGCACAGAAGAGGTTATCAGGGACCTGGGGACCCAGGTTGACAGTGGCCTTTCTTTGACACTCACATTGCTAAAGTGGTTAGAAAGACCTTCTACATTGCCCACCTGATCATGAAGGGATTCACATCCAGATCTAGTGAGGTCATTGTTCCCTGTACTCTTCACTTATCAGACCAATGATCGAGTACAATGCCCCATTCGGGATGTATCTCACCCGACATCTGCAGCAATTGGAGAGACCCCAAAAGTTCCTCACCAAAAGGATAAAGGGACTCCAAAATCTGTCATATGCTGCCAGATTGAAGAAACTCCAGCTCTATTCAGTCGCATACCGTCTGCTCAGAGGTGACATGTGCCTGACATACAAGGCCATGTCCAACCCGGAATTAATGGACATGCTCCACCTCAAAAATCCAAATCCACCAAAACCACTAGAGCAAGCGACTTAAACCTTAGCACAGATATAAATAGGACGTGCTGGAGGGATAGATTTATCACTCAGAGACTCCCTATGCTGTGGAATAAAATCCCGGTCCATGTGAGGCAGAGCACCTCGCTGACTCTGTTCAAGAGAAATCTAGACCTGTGGATGGGAGATCGTAGGTTTACCCCGGGAATCATCTCTGGGTCACTGCTGGACAGAGGCACAACAAACTAATGGGCACAGTATTTTTTCATATAAGGGGTGGCGTAAGCCACAATAATTTGGGCTAGGCTTATAAATGCCTTAGGGCAGATAGCCTAGTATAAACCTATGAACCTATGAACCTATGTAAAAGACATTATTACAGTATTTATTGTCAGGAACTCTTTCCAGGCCTTTCTCACCATTTTACCCCCCCCCCCTCACACTTCAGTTACCTTGCTATATTATTTATTACACCTCTGACATTTTTTCCATCCATGCTCTATCTCTGTCTTTATATGTTATAACCCCACAGTCATAATGCCAATGTTTAATCTTTCAAAACTTTCCTTAGCATGCTGTCTTACTATTTGTCTGCCACTTTAGCCTTCATTAAAGATACTTTGTCTTTTTCTCATCCATGTCAGGAACTCTCCAACCCTACTCAGACCAACTGCTGGCAAACAAGAATACACAGTCTACTAATTGACGCCAGCAATTATTTCGTTTATTCTATTAGGAAACAATTTCTATTGCAATCCATACTTCTGCAATGGTCACCTATCCCCATCCCAAAAATTAAGGAACTTATCTCAAAACTCCAAAGTCTCTTACTCAAACGTATATGTCCAGGAGATATTCACTCAGGCCCAGGACCACCTCAGTTCAGCTCTCAGTTAGAGAACTCAGTTAGCAAGCATATCAAAAATAAAGACTTTAAAAAAAAATGCTTGCCTTAATATATGCAGTCATAATGATAAATGGATGAGTGTATCTCATGCCAGAAACATGGCCTCAAACTGAATGCCAAAAAATGCATCATCCCTTTTGGGGAGAATCACATTCCCACAAATTATCACATTGATAATAAGGTACTAAGCACACAATCAGTTGTGAGGGACTTGGGCACCCAGGTTGATATCAAACTGACTTTTGACCACCATATTGCCTCAGTTGTATGGAAAGCTTTCTACATGGCCCACATCATTAGTAAGGGTATCTCATCCAGGGACAAGGTTGTCATAACATCCCTGTATTCTTCCCTTATAAGACCCATTATTGAGTACAATGCCCCTTTTGACATGTACCTCACAAAGCACATGCAACAGTTGGAGAGACCACAGAGGTTCCTCACCCAGAAAATCTAGGACATCAAACATCTACCCTACACAGATAGGTTAAAAGCCCTGTTCCTCTACTCAGTCTCATACAGACTCCTCAGAGGTGACCTCTGTCTGGCATACAAAGCAATCTCAGACCCCAGCCTGATGGGACTGCTGCATATCCGCAAGTCAAGCTCCACTCAAGTAACCAGCATGCATGACCTCAGCCTGCGACATCAATAGGACTTGTTGGTGGGAAAGATTTGTGTCCCAGAGACTCCCCTTTTGTGGAATAGACTCCCTCTCTATGTAAAGTAGAGTACCTCATTAAACCTTTTTAAGCACAACCTGGATAATTGGATGAGGAACAGAAAATACACACCTGGGATTCCACCTGTGTCCCTGCTTGGCAGTGGCATAGGGTGCTGACTTGTTGGAACATGGGCTAAATTCTTGGCTAGGCTTGTAAGGGCTTCAGGGCCAATAGCCTAGTAACTTCCTGTGATCCTATGAGTCTTGAAACATGATTGGTAACAGAAAATCCCCATACTTGCTATATCAGAAATATGGTTTAAGGATGAATGCTACTCATCTACTTTTATATAGGAAAACTATTAGATATATAATGACAACAGGCCAGGCCCTAGATCTGGTAGCTTTGCTTCACTTCTAATCAAAAGGAATCCCTCAATTGCAATTGTAGATTGCATTAATTCTCATACTACAGATGACAACAGTCCCAGTTGGGTACACTCTCACATCACATTAGGTGGGCATACTCACATATTGATTGCAGCATCTTACATCCCCCCACCCATCCACTCTTCTCTGTCTCTATTTTACATAAAACTATAACATATGTTCTCTAAAGGTGTACATAACAGCACAGTTATTCTTTGTGATTTCAATATAAATTCTATTGGGAAAGACAATCTGTGTCTGAACAAAATGTTGCAGCAGTTTAGCCTGGCGCAAATAATATAAGCTCCTACTTGAACCAATACAAGGACTGGCTTTACTCCACACTTGAGCTAATAATAACCATGACACAAAATGGGTGCCTTCACAATGAAATACTGTCCAGTACTTTGAGTGACCATTCAACCATTAAACCCATTTGGTCATTCAAAATATGTAAAAAACTCCTCAAATAATTTAAGGAAGATATTTCCTTAAAATAAGGTACCAATTCTCAGCACTTTACTCCCTGCTGTGATTGGACTCTACCCCCTGCTTTAGAAATTTTCAACACAAAACTAATCACAATTCAGGGTACACTGTGCCCACTTACAAAAAACAAAGCTTAGATCATAGTGTTACCCATGGCATTCAGTGGATATTAAAAACAAAATTGAAGCCAGAGATTTAGCCTGGAAGAACTGGAAAAGGAATCCAAACAATATAGAGCTACACCAATTTTTTTCTGAGTTAATGAAAGAAACACAAATTCCAACAAATACTGCAAAAGCCCTGTACCTTAAAAAGAAACAGAAATGAACTGGTCTAAACTTAATCAGTTTTGAAAAGAAATAAAACACTTAACATGGACATTAAATAACTCTTCAGCTACCAAGAATAAACCAGCAACATATAAACACTCACCTGGGCTAATGATTATGCTTACTTTTTGTAGTCCACCATAACCGACATGACTAAAGCTTCTCCAACAATTCAATCCTCCACCAATGAAGAACAAGAACCTTCACCCCATGATCTCTAATAACTAGCCTCTTATGTAGCAACCTTTCACTTCTCTGAAATATCAGTAAAATTGACCTGGTCCCTTTTCTCAAAGGCAACAATTCAGGATCGAAATCCAACAATCTTCATCACACCTTCCTAACGTTTAAGGCTGAAAATAAATGCTAAACTCCTTACTCATATCTTTAACTTATCTCCCACCTCAGGCACTGTCCCACCAGCAGCATGTAGTTGTACTTCTCTTAATGAGCTGAAGGATTACAGACCTATGTCTACCCTGTGCCCTATTACCAAAATATCTGCTAAACTTTTACATAAGTAACTTCTTAAGCACATTAACTGCTATAGTCCTGTTATGTTATGCACAAGATGGCTTTTGCATAGCCCTCAGTATCTTTACAGCCCTGGTAATGTCCACTGATATCATTTATTGCAACGTGAATGAGGGACTTATTACTGCAGGTCTCTTTGTTGACATGACAAGGGCTTTTGAAATGGACAACCATGCCTTTCTTCACAAGAAACTCAAAAGACTCATCTTTGGAGCTAAAACTATTGTTGGTTTCTCAACTATCTAAAAAAAGAGAGCCTTCCAAGTCCATGGCAATTGTCTCATATTCTACTACTGGCAATCTTAATACAGGTGCACCACAAGAGTCTATACAGGGTCCTGTTCTCTTCTTTCTTTGTTAATGATTTCCCTCTAGAATTACCAAATCTTAAATTAATGTATGCAGATGATATGCTGTTCCTGCAACCCATTACCAGCCACTCTGAGCTGCAAACCAAGTTGCAGGACAATTTCACTCATTTATGTATCTGCTCAACTACTAATAAACTACTAATTAAGCCTAAGAAAAAAAATGTTGTGGCTTTTCATTCAGTCAAGAAACTACTCACTATTCTTGCTACTCTCTTATGAGATTTTAATGGGAGCCTAATGTCTGAAGAGAGGTAACAGAGGTACCTTGGCCTAAAACTCAGCTCTACCCTTTCCTTTACCACTTACATAAATTTTGTAACTAAGTCCATGCTCAGTTAAAAATATATTGCAAGATCAGTCCCCTCCTTTCACCCCCTTCTCATAGGGCCATTTGCTATTTTAATACCCCAAATGAATGTGACCTTCCTTATCTCATTATATATTCAGCCCACAATACCCAAAGAATACAGACGTCTGAGAATAAAATCTGCAGATCCATTATATTAGCAGACCCCCAGATATACAATGTCAGTTTGCTAAAATATTCCAAATTAGTTTCAATGCCTCATAGGGACACCTTCCTTCTATTTTTTTCCTTAATTTACAAGGTGCTAAAACGTGGCCACTTTTCTAGATGGGACTCTGCTACCTGGAACCACCTGCCCACAAACAGCAGATATCTAGAAACCCTTAAATGGTTCAAAGATGCACTTATAGAGCATCTACCTATAAGTGCTAACATCACTGTGGTTAGGTAATTTATTATCCCAAATCATGAATAATAGATTATATTTAATAAACTTGTCTCAGCCTGTTAATGTGGCATGTAACAAATATTTCACACATGTATAGAAGTTTATGCATTATATGTATGATTGCATGCCTTTTGTAAATATTTTTTTCCTCAACACACTCTGACTGGACCCCCTTAATGTTACTCTGTATGTATTGTCTTACTATTTTCTGAATTTTGCTATGTACTCATTTTGTATATAAGATTGCTGACTGAAAAACAGTGAAGTATTGTCTGCCCCTTGAGCTCAGGTCGCAGCTGAAAAGGGTCAATAGACTAGTGCATTTACCCAACGAACAGATAAAAAATAAAAAAAAATACATAAATAAATAATAAGGTCCATTTAATCTTATTTGTTTATAAGTTTATGTCTCTTTGTTTTAAGCTTTTGAGGTGTAGTTATTAAACGCTAGTTAATTTGTGGTGTAAATGCCTGCAACATCTTCAGCTTATGTTCCAGTAGTTCTACAGCTAACAAAAACATTTATTTTTAGTACTTCATAAAGTACACTTAGCCCATGCAGTATCCAACCACCTTATCATTACCATGGGCAGTGCAACATGGATCAAAGTCTGAAAAGCTTCAGAAAAGCCAAAATAGAGACATCAGTCTTCCAAAATCTGGAAGTGACGTATCAGGGGGCACATGGAGGAACACTAAAGTACAAACAAGCACACCCCAGTGTTCCCAGACACAAACAGATCTATCATATAACTTTACTCCAACTTACTTAGCTTACCATGCTCAGTTTCTAATAAATGGGTTTCTTTCAAACAGACTGCACATAGGGAGTGTCCTCTTATATAGCTCACTAACCTAGATCTCGACTGGAATGAATCTAGTCTCCTTAACACTTTGTCTGTCAATAGAACAAGAATTTAGTAACAAGTTTAGAGTCTGAATCCGTGAAGCTATTCTCCTAAAAATGTGTCTGTCAATATAACTAGAGTTTAGTAGCAAGCAGAATAACAGAGCTAAAACTGTAAAATACTAGATGTATGTCTAGCACTCCCAAGACAATTTTACTAGTGAAAGGAATTACTGTGCTGGAAATACCAGTATTGGAAAAAAAAAAACAGGCCAGAATAAATAATTATACCTTAATCATCAGCTCTAAAAATCAACATGAAATAACCTTAACCCTGGAAATATTGTAGTGGGAAATACACAGATGTCAGTTCACATTATCTCCCTTGATTAAACATTGAAGCAGTTATTACAACAACAACAACAAATTGTACGAGCACCAAAGGAGATATAGCATTCATTTTGCCAGTGTTAATGAGCAAACAAATATTGAAGTCATCTACATTCAAGGTTGTCACTATCCTGAATAAAGCTACATTGAATAAAACAGTTGCATCATACATTTCAACTGTCCAGATTTTTGCAGAATGACCAGATTTGTGTTTTGTTTCTCATAAAATTTATGGTTTTCTGGCAAATCACGGAAGACTGAAGTCATTCAATAATGACAGAAATTTGAAATTCAGACTTCATATCCTTCCAAAATGTATGCTAACACAAAACCTTTTGTTCTAGCAACTTTCTAAGTTTTTAAGAGAAATGTTTAAATTTTGTCCCTATTTTTGGGTACCCCCCCATTATTTTTGGCTTTGTCCAGATTTCTTGTGCTAAGAATTGTATGTACAATGAGCTGTCTGTTAACTAGTACAGGAAGACTCAGCCTCCCATCTCTTTGTAATGCAAATCCAGCAACTACCATGAGGTAACTGTTTGATAAAATATTTGTTTAATTGCACAGTATCAAAATAACAGACTTATACATAAAAATCAGACTAGGCTCTGCAAGCATTAATAGGAGTGCTTCCTCCTCTCGTTCTGCACATGCCCACAGTATGAAACAAGGTTCAAGCACTAACAATACAGAGAAAGAAAAAAAAACAAGATTAAGAGTCCAGAACGGCTACCATTTAAGCAGCACGCAGCATGGGTTTTCATGACAACTTGCCAATGCAAAAACAGGTGCTGCCCCTTATGATTACACATACTTCTAATGACAATGCATTTATAAGCAGTGTAAAACAGGCGCTGCCCCTTATGATTACACATACTTCTAATGACAATGCATTTATAAGCAGTGTAAAAATGGTGCTGCCCCGTATGATTACACATACTTCTAATGACAATGCATTTATAAGCAGTGTAAAAATGGTGCTGCCCCGTATGATTACACATACTTCTAATGACAATGCATTTATAAGCAGTGTAAAACAGGCGCTGCCCCTTATGATTACACATACTTCTAATGACAATGCATTTATAAGCAGTGTAAAACAGGCGCTGCCCCTTATGATTACATACTTAATGACAATGCATTTATAAGCAGTGTAAAATGATTACACATACTTCTAATGACAATGCATTTATAAGCAGTGTAAAACAGTTATGATTACACATGCTTCTAATGACAATGCATTTATAAGCAGTGTAAACTGCCCTTATGATTACACATACTTCTAATGAGAATGCATTTATAAGCAGTGTAAAACAGGTGCTGCCCTTATGATTACACATACTTCTAATGACAATGCATTTATAAGCAGTTATGATTACACATACTTCTAATGACAATGCATTTATAAGCAGTGTAAAAATGGTGCTGCCCCGCATGATTACACATACTTCTAATGACAATGCATTTATAAGCAGTGTAAAACAGGTGCTGCCCCTTATGATTACACACACTTCTAATGACAATGCACTTATAAGTAGTGTAAAACAGGCGCTGCCCCTTATGATTACACATACTTCTAATGACAATGCATTTATAAGCAGTGTAAAACAGGCGCTGCCCCTTATGATTACACATACTTCTAATGACAATGCATTTATAAGCAGTGTAAAACAGGTGCTGCCCCTTATGATTACACATACTTCTAATGACAATGCATTTATAAGCAGTGTAAAAATGATTACACATACTTCTAATGACAATGCATTTATAAGCAGTGTAAAACAGGTGCTGCCTTATGATTACACATACTTCTAATGACAATGCATTTATAAGCAGTGTAAAACAGGTGCTGCCCCTTATGATTACACATACTTCTAATGACAATGCATTTATAAGCAGTGTAAAACAGGTGCTGCCCCTTATGATTACACATACTTCTAATGACAATGCATTTATAAGCAGTGTAAAAATGGTGCTGCCCCGTATGATTACACATACTTCTAATGACAATGCATTTATAAGCAGTGTAAAAATGGTGCTGCCCCGTATGATTACACATACTTCTAATGACAATGCATTTATAAGCAGTGTAAAAAATGGTGCTGCCCCGTATGATTATGCAAAGGTCTAATGACAATGTGTTTATAAGCAATGTAAAATACTACAGATGGAAAATGAGAAGCATTTCTCCACTTTATTTATTTATTGCATTTGTTTACCGGGAAGGTCCACTGGGCCTAGGTGAGCCCATTTTCAGTGGAGGCCCATGGAGAAAAGCTCCACATGACATTAAACATGTTGAAGATTGCAATAAAAGATAGAAAGCTAGTTACAGTTACATAGATAGGTAGAAGGCAAATACATAAACATACAGACATATAGTTACAGTTACATAGATAGCTCGAAGGCAAATACATAAAAATACAGACATATAGTTACAGTTACATAGAAAGCTAGAAGGCAAATACATAAAAATACAGACATATAGTTACAGTTACATAGATAGCTAGAAGGCAAATACATAAAAATACAGACATATAGTTACAGTTACATAGATAGCTAGAAGACAAAAACATAAGCATACAGACATATAGTTACAGTTACATAGATAGGTAGAAGGCAAATACATAAACATACAGACATATAGTTACAGTTACATAGATAGCTAGAAGGCAAATATATATAGATACAGACATACAGTTACAGTTACATAGATAGCTAGAAGGCAAATACATATAAATACAGACATATAGTTACAGTTACATAGATATCTAGAAGGCAAATACATATAGATACTGACATAAAGTTACAGTTACATAGATAGCTAGAAGACAAATATATATAAATACAGACATATAGTTACAGTACATAGATAGCTAGAAGGCAGTGCAGTAAACAGTGCATTGATTTAACTGTGATATTAGAACATGTATAATACCTACATATTGACCAGTTGAGTGGACAAAGGAGGGGTGAAGTGGGAGTGCACAGTAGGGGAAGAAAGTGAGAGGGTTATTTTTGGCATGGGCATAACCAGCAGGAGGAGATGTGTTGTCTGAGAGATTTTTTAAAGAGTGGAGGGTAGGTGATGGAGGTTATTGCGGTTATTTCAGAATTTGGAAACAGTGAAGGAATAGAGCATTTCACCGGCTGGGAGGTGGGGTTTGTCTACCTTAAGCAGTGTTTTATGTTCTGATCTAAGAGGTCTATTTGGTTGGTACAATGATAGTAAGGAGGACAGAGAGGGACATGCTGTGGGTTTATATATCATTCTATGTGCAGTAAAGTGCAGGTAGTTGAGATAGAGTAGCAGCTCTAGCCAGTTTAGTTGTTGGAGCGAGGAACAGTGGTGTGATGAGGATCTAGCATTGGTTGCAAATCTGGTGACCTTCTTGTAACATGAGTCGAGATTTGTTTTAAGAGATAAGTGGATATTTGTGAGTATGGAGGCACCATATAGCAGGGATGGAAGTAGAAAGCCTGAGGCTACAGTCTTTTTAGCAGTGTTGTTGACGTGATAGCTATGTCTAGAAAGGGTGCCCAATTTCTGATATTTTTTTTGATGTTATTGAGTATGTGGAGATCTAATGTTAGGGTTTCGTCAATAATGTCTCCTAGTAGTTTAGTACTAGAGACTACTTCAATGGTGGTATTATTTTGGAAGTGGATAGAGAATTCAGTTCTATTTAGAGAGGTTGTTTTTTTGGGGAGTGAATAGGATCAGTTTAGTCTTGTTTGGGTTGACAGCAAGGTGATTGCATGACATCCATTTTTCAGTGGATGTGAAGGCATTTTGGGTTAGTAGTTGTAACTCAGAAGGGGTTTTAGCAGTGCAGATGATTGTTGAATCATATGCATATTGGATCACGGTGCCATGTGTAAGGGAGTTATGGAAGTTATTGATGAATATATTGAATAGAAGGGAGCCCAGTATGGAGCCTTGGGGGAACACCTGTGGAGATGCTGAGGAAGGGGGAACAGGATTGATGCCGTTTAGTTGAGTGATATCTACCATAGAGGTAGTTTGAGAACCAATTTAGGGTTGGAGGTGAGACACCTAGATTGTTGAGTTTAGAAAGTAAAAGGGAGTGTAAAATGGTATCGAAAGCTTTTGAATGGTCAAGGAATAGTGTGGAGACGATCAGATTGGAATAACATGCTCAATTTACTGTATCCACAAAGGAGATGAGAGCTGTGTTGGTGCTATGGCCTGGTCTAAAGCCATATTGGGTTGGGCTGAGAAGTTGGGTATGGACACATTTTTATAATATTTTTGAAATGGGAGAGAGGATAGTGATGGGCCGAACGTTGGAGATGTCTGCATTTTTGCCACCTTTGTGCAGAGTAAGAATGTATGCTTTCTTCCAGATATTAGGTATACGGGATTCTTGGATTGATCTGTTGATAAGTATACTAATGGGGTAAGCGATGGAGCTTGTGGCTATTTTTAGGAATTTAGCAGGTAAGTTGTCAGGAGCATAGGTGCTAGGTTTAAGTTTTAGAAGAAGTTTTTTTATGGTGCATGTGGGTATGGGAGAGAAAGAAAATTTTGGTAGACAGGAAGGTTTAGAATGAGTAGCTTGTTGGTCTGATGAGTTTGAGTTAGAAGGAGGGAAAGTGGTGGTCAGCTTGGCAATGGTATCAATGAAATAAGAGTTAAAGAGAGAGGCTTTATCAGCGGGCTTTTATCAGGGTATGGGCAAGGATTGGTGTTACAGCCTGGGTGTATAAGGTGAATTTATTGTCCCCCAGAATTTTTGTGGGTTTAGCCTATGTTGGGCCTGTAGTTTATGGAAATATTCTTTTTTGTTTTTGGTTACCTGCCGTTTGGCCTGATTACGTAGTTTGTATAGTGCGAGATCAGCTAGGTAACTCTACTGTTTAATACACATTTAGGTAAAAACTATTTAATATAACCTTGAATGCATTGTTCACAAGACATCTATGATATAATTGGACGTGCGGGAGGAAAACAAATCGAAAAGGCAATGCCTCAATTTTTCCAGTATAGTAAACATTGACACTGCATTAAGTATATACACAAGTATACCAGGCAGATTACCAGCTTGGGAAATTTCCATGGTTTATAAGTCCACTTCAATAAGTTAAATAGTTATAATGTGCCATGTAAACACTGAAATGTACAAATTACTGAATTTACCACAAAAATAATGTGATGCACTTGTCTTGCCATTGAAATGTAAAGGTCCATAAATAGCTAGAAAAAGCTGTTTGATGTAGTAAGTCACCTTTGGCGTTAGATAAATAAAAAGATGCTCCACTAGCTATACTGTTTAATGACTAAGGGAGCTGACGTTGCTATGGGGTGGAAGGTAGCCTTCTGCTTTCATCATCTTCTTTTTCTTAACAATTGAAATGGTTCCATCAGCTTCTGCCTTTCACTGAAGTTTGCCTGCAAAGTCCTTCTTAATGACTTCTGCAGCTTTCTAGTTCCAGGAAGCTGGCCTTCCATCTTCTAAGTGTCTCCTTGTTGCTAGATAAAATCCAAAGCACCTCAGAACTGCAGAAGTCTCTTCATGTCTACAAAATGGAGGATTTTGAAAACATGCCAGATACTGAAGACAGAAATTTAATATTTTTTGCCTATGCAGCTGCACTACAAGGGCAAACTTGTTTCACTGCTTTCTTTTCTTGGATGAAAAAAAGTTCACAGTAAACTTTAGTGTTATTGCAGAAAAGTACATTGCCTAGTTCCTCAAGTTCAGCTGGCACTTCAGTTTTTGGTAGGAAAATAAAGCACAACTGTTAATCAAATGCCACTGTTGTCTATAGTTCACACCGATCACAAGACAACAAATCCTGCAAATTCAGTTTGCAGCTGAGTTAGTTTTGGATGGTACACTCCAGATGTCAAAGTGTTTAACATTTTTGCCTCCCATGTACAAGGTACATGGTTCAGTCCTGACCTTCAGCCAATGCCTGTATATAGTCTGTATGTTCTCTGTGTGTCTGTGTGGGGTTCCTCCCACCTCTCAAAAACATGCCGAATGTTTCCATCTCAAACTCACCCTAGAATGGAGTTATGGGCAGCAGCACTGACTTTAGATGGTGGTCTAGAGGGGGAAGTGTTGTACAAGCCTACCGCTTTGGGCATCTAATGTAGTGCACAGTACCCTCAAGACAGAACAATTTCAATATTAAGAGCTTATGGTTGACTAAGTTTGCAGATAACTATAAACTTGATGCCTTCATCAACTACCCAGAGGATACCAAGATCTTTTAAGAGGGCCTTTCCCAAACAAATAGCTTGTGTAAAATACACAGACTAAAATGTAATGCCAAGAAATGTATCATGGTATCCTTCTGGAAGCATGACTTCCCTTGTAACTATCACATTCACAACACACTCCTGAAATCTGATCCTATAGTCAGGGATCTGGAAAACAGTGGTGACAATGAATTGTCCTTTGATCCTCATGTGTATGCCATTGTATAGCTTATATCTGAACGTATGGTATCCAAGTCCAGGAATGTAAGCCTTCCAATGCATTTGGTTCTAAACAAGCAGATTATTGAATATAATGCCCCTTTCGGTATGTACCTGTCCATACACTAGCCACAGCTGTAATGACCACAATGCTTTCTCACTAAAAAAAATCAAGGGCTG
>NC_056735.1:1301253371-1301280871 GCF_019279795.1 Protopterus annectens
CCAGTGTTATTTTCAACATTATCTATGAGTTGAACACTGTGGTTTACTGTAAATATATATTTAGTATTTTCTTGTTCTGTTATTATTTATTATTAAATATGTTTAAATGTTTCATTATGGCTGGTCCTTTTTAGAAAATATTTAAGCTTTGAGATTATTTGTGCATATTTATTTCATGATAACTCTGGCCACTGCTGAAAGCCCTGCTGTTTGGTCAGCATTACCATTTGTATTAATATTAACTTTACTCAGCAAAATTGGATACCCTTTCAAGAGCCTTATAGTAATTGACTGGTGGCAGTGAATCTACCTTATAGTCTGGGCAAAGTTGGTGGAGCGGGTAATCTGTGCCAGTCTATCCCAGGTGTGTGTGTGTGTGTGTGTGTGTGTGTGTGTGTGTGTGTGTGTGTGTGTGTCTGTAAAAATTTAATCTCAAAGAGTGTATTTGTCAGCTACTTTTGGGAGGGACACAAAGCACTGGTTACACAGTGTCAGTGGAGAGCCTTACTGGGGACCTGGGGAGAGGCAGATAGAGACACCCAGACCTGTGCTGAGTATGTGTCCTGTGTTCTCTCAAGGAAAATTGTGCTTGATGCGGAGAGGTCTGCATCTGGAAATACTGAATATATCCATTTGCATTCCAAGTGGACATCCCTCTCCAGTGTCAGTGGTGAGAATTCAGGCTCCTTGATTACTAGTCCAGCGTGGGGATGTCTCTCACACAAATACACACACACACACACACACACACACACACACACACACACACACACACACACACACACACACACACACACACACACACACACTCCCCATGCCTGTCCTTGACCTGTCTGCACTCCCCCCTGTGTAGTGGATCCCCCACCCCCCTGATCCCTGTACTAGCTGAAGTGGCATTAAGGGACATGGGCGTTGAGTACTCCCTATAGGTTATTGTTACCTCCTAGTCTGCAATCCCTGTAATAGTGTAAGTGCCACAGCAGCATAATTGTAATTGCCCTGGTGGCTATTGCTTTCCCCATTCCTGATTGTCATAATAATTTAAGTGGCATTATGGCATACTTGCAGTTTTCCTGGTGGCTAGTGTTTCCCCCACCCTGTTCCCTGTACTGCTCTCAATGCCATTATGGCACTTGAATGTAGTGAAATCTATGGTGGCTAGTGTTTCCCGCACCACCAAATCCATGTACTGCTTTCAGTGTCATGACAGCACTTGAGTGTAGCATAATCCATGGAGATTAATGTTTCCCCCCAGCCCTGATCCCTGTAACTTCATTTAAGTTCAGTAGATGAACACAGCCTTTTGGCCTTGTTCACTACGATGAAGTGGTTGGACAGCCATTCCTATCTACACGACCAAGAAATTTCCAGGAGGCAGTTCTGGGGTTGAGAGCTTATAGCTAATTAGCATGTATCTCTCCCCTGTACTGCCTCATTAACATTGAGCATGGCTGTAGAAACAGCCTTATGCAGTGCTGCACTTCTTATGCTCAAGCATCATGCAGCACCATGTTAGTACCACTGCTGAATACAAAAAGTTACTGTGATGTGTACCCAAAGGTGTACATGTTCCAGTGCCTTTATGAATGCCCCGAATTATCAATAGTAAAAGCTCCTGTTCTGTATCCCTGTGCTTGCTCCATATATTCACAACATTTTTCTTATATTGTGTTCAGAATCATTGCAAGCAAAACACTACTCATAGGGCATTCCTGTTTTATTCTATTCATTAACTTTCATTAATTGAATAAAAAAAGAAATTCACATTTCAGCTACACTACATTAATCCTGTATATTCCAAGTTTGCTTGAGCTACACTGTAACCAAAAACAACTTCCACAAAACAGCATATTAAATAACTATGTAAAAAACAAAAAAATGCTGCACAGAATGCTACCAAGCTATATTTTAATCAAATAAGCACTTTCATTCTAAAACATACAGAACTTCTTCAGAAACAGTTATAAAGCTGGTTTACTCCATTTAAAAGGCCTAAAGGCAGTCAAATTGAGTTCTTAAAGGGAATTCTTAAAGAGGCATACCACAAAAATACCAAAAAGCATGCATAAATACAAACAGCTAAAAATACGTTCAAATAGCAGCCTTTCAATATGAAATTGTAAAAACCATGCCAGGCTTAGTAAAAATTATTTTTAAAAAGTTCACAAGTAAAAATACCAAATAAATTAAACAAGTATGCATACTGCATCCAGAATAGAAAATCAAGTAATAGCAGCCTTACCTTTTAGAATTGGTTTAAGTCTAACAAAATCATTAATACCTGGAACAACTGTTGCATTAAATAAGAGCTGCCCAAAAACAGGTTTACGTTTTGGCTACATCATCATATGGTTTCTCTTTAAGACATACACTGTTGTACCTCCTTTTTTCCTTATAATATCTCCTTCACAACAATTAAAATCTTCTTTGAATTTTTCCCCTTTAAACCATGCATTTCTTTCACAATTATCTTGCCTAAATCTTTTTCAAATTTTTTTGCAGTATTTTCTTAACTGCGTTGTAATCTACATTATGTAATACAATAAGCTTCTAATTTTTATTGATCTCTTGTTTTCTTTCTTCAAATACATTTTATTTCTTTCTTCCAAATACATTTTATAACACCTTCTCAAACTCTCTAATTTGCTTTCTATTGTCTAGCAACTCATTTAACATATTAACAAATAAACCCCTACTCCATCTGTCTATAAAAAATAATCCACACCACCAATTCCCAGTACTATTTGAATATTTACTTCTTCCAGTACTCCATTTAGTTCTTGAACTGCAACCTATCTGCCTAAATCCCTCACATCTTCTGCATCTAACCTCTTAATACCTCAAAATCTCACAATTGCCTTTCTGCTTTTGTTTTATATTTATATTTATCTAGCATATTTTTCTACTATGTTCAGTATGATAATAGTTTTCACTCTTACTCACAAACACTGGCTAATCTACAATGTATGTACTGTACCTGTGTGCTATGTATTCTACCTATGTTCCAAATGTTAGCTGTACACCACAAATCTATTAATTACCTTTATTTTTAAATGAATATTTTTTTGTTTGTTCTCTCCACTGTAACTGTTGATGTGCTGCATACCAATGTAAAAACATGTCTATTGTAATTTGTGTGTATACTGATCATGTCTAAATATCTAAATGTATCTGTAATTTTTCTATGTGGAGCTTTTCTCCCCAGGCCTCTACTGAAAAAGGGCCTTTCCAGCTCAGTCAGACACCCCCGGTTAACAAATGTAAAATAAATAAAATAAAATAAATAAATATTCCTTTCCTTCCCTTGCTCATTTAGTAACACATCTGTTTTCCTTTCTTCACTTTTTACACAATTTCCCAATAATGGTGTAGCTTCTCCATCCTCTCCTTGATGATTTTTCTGTTTAATCCAAACATTCCAATGGTCTAATATACCAACATGTGCTATGTCACCATTTAATTATCTCATCTTATTTGAAAACTTAAAGAAATAAGTTTCTGTTTTAATTTCTCTTACATAACTAAACTTTCTTTCTTGCCCCGCTGTAAATTTTCTATAGTTTCTCATCTGTTTACACTTTTTTACATTCTATGCTAAGTTCGTCCCCTTCTTCTGTATATTACAATTAAAGTTACCTACTATAATATCAATATTCAATCATGACATACATTTTGATGTCTTCAAATAAATCTGCCCTTTGTTTTATACCTGTGCATGTATACAGTACTATCATCCTGCATATACCACTAACTGCCACTTCCAAAATAATTAAGCATCTTATTTTTCTACAGAAATATCCAGAATTTGCACCTCCTAATCCAATGCAGAACCATAATCTTGGCATATGTATCTACCCAAAGAGGCACTCTGCTTGACATGTATGGGCAGTCTATTCCAGAGTCTGGGAAGTCACTGGGTCAGGAACTTATCCCTCCAGTATGTTTTGTTCATTGTGATGACAAGATTTAAATCCCTGGAGCATGTATCTCTGAGGGATTGGGATTTCTTTAAGTGTAGCATGTCCAACAGCTCTGGGTTTGATATTGCCTTGTATGTTAATCAGAGATTACCTCTGAGTAGACAATATGCAACAGAGTATAGGTGAAGTTTTTTTAGATGGTCAGCATAGGGCATCAGCTTTAGGCCTGTGATTCTTTTAGTGAGGTATTTCTGCGGCCTTTCCAGTTGTTGCAGATGTCTTGAGAGGTACATACCAAAACAGGGCGTTGTATTCTATAATGGGTCTAATGAGGGATGAGTACAGTGGGACAATGACCTCCTTTTTTCTGGATGAAAAGCCCTTAGTGATGAGGTGTGCCACATAGAAGGATTTCCTGACTGTTGTGGTGATGTGGTTATCGAAGGTGAGACCACTGTCCACCTGTGTCCCTTAGTCTCTTATCACACTTTCAGTGTTTAGTGTACTGCCACCCATGTGGTAATTCACGGGTACATGTTTTTTCCCAAAGGGGATAATTATACATTTCTTGGCATTGAGCTTTAGCCCATGGCTCTGGCACCAAGCATCTGTTTCTGTAAGGTCCTTTTGTAGGATATCCACATCATTTGGGGATTCAATAATGGCTCCCAGTTTGCAGTCATCTGTGAACTTTGTTAGCCAGAGTCCCTTAGTGTTGACCTGTACTTCAGAGAGGTAGATGCCAAACAAGAGTGGTCCCAGGACTGAACCATTTGGAGTTGACTACTTTTACAGTGTGGGTTCTGTCAGTAAGCCAGTTGGCAACCCACCAAGTGATGTAGGGATTAATGCCCAGCTTAGTACGTTTATCTATGATTCCAGAGTGGAGGATGGTGTCAAAGGCCTTGACGAGGTCCAGATAGGCTGTGCAGACCACTTTACCCTTGTCCACAGCTCTGGAGACTGATTCAAAGAAGTCAATCAGGTTCAGGAGACAAGATTGGCCCTTCACAAACCCAAACTGTGTGGGGTCCAGTGTTTGAAGGTTGCCAATGTCTTTGTTTATAAGTTCCAAGATAATATGTTACATGGCCTTGCAGATCAGGCTCATCAGACTGATGGGGCGGTAGTTCCCGGCGTCCACGGTGGATCGCCCCTTGTGGAGTGGGATAACTATAGCTGTGCACCACTCAGTGGGCATGAAGCCTGAGGTGAGGCTATGATTAAACATGACACTTAGGTGAGGTGCTAGTTCATTTTGTAGTTCATGTAGTACAGAGCCTGGGATGTCGTCTGGTCCCATGGATGCTGTATTCTTAGCTTTGGAGAGTGTGTTTTTTACCTGTGTGGCCGATATTACCAGAATGTGGCAATCTTTGGTACTGAGATGGGCCCTTTAGGAGGTGAGAGGGGGGTGAAGTTTGCACTGAATCAATCTGCAAGGATATTGGCAATATCCTTGGGATCAGTATATTTAATGCCATTCTGTTGTAGCTCAGAGCAGATCTGAGCATTGCCATTAAGATTATTGACATAGCTATAGAATGCCTTGTGGTTGTCTTTCGAATCTTTGGCAATTTTATTTTCATAACTAGCTTTTGGAAGATTTTATGAGGAATCTTAGCTTCTTACTGAGGCTGGTAAGGGAGTTTTTTAAATCCTGGGATTTTCCTCTTTTCTGCAACAGTTTCTTCCTTTTGTTGTAAAGTTTGTTTATGGCAAGAGACCACCAGATTGGCTTCCTTTTTTTGGAGGAGAGCGTCTTGGTTCTATTGGGGATGGCACGATTTGTGCACGAGTGGGTGTGCTTGTACAGTGCCTTAGTGTAAGAGTCAGCAGTCGAACTTCCAGTTTCCATCTGCAAGGTTGTCATGAAGTTTGTCACTTCTGACTTGAGTAGCATGAAATTGGCTTTGGAGAAGTTTTTTACAGAGGTTTCCTTACTAGGGGGTGGGGGTGAGATGTGGATGTCAAGGGTGATTAGCTTATGGTCAGACCTGACCAACAAGGGGGTGACCATATGTGTGGAGCATTGATTTCCCATGTTGGTAATGACCAGGTCTAGGATATTGGAGCCCCTGGTCAGACTAAGGATTAGTTGATCCAGGGCGTTGGAATTTATGAATTCCAGGAACTGTTGGGCAAAGGTTTTGGTACACGAGTAGTTTTCCCAGTTAATGGCAGTGTAGTTGAAATCACCCAGTATTAGGGTGTTTGGTTGTATCTTAATATTTTTCAGTATGTTTAGAAAGGTGTAGTGAGAATCTTGGGACATGGTGGGGGATCTGTAGCAAGCTAAAATTTGGATTGCAGTCTTACCTAGTGTTAGTTGCACCTGGAGAATTTCAGACGCATTGTGTTGGGCAACTAGCCTGGTGTTGTGAATATCATTGGTGAATATGGACACTCTTCCACCTTTAGTGTTTCGGTCCTGGTTTGGTGGCCAAAAAGTGTGGTAAGAGTTGTAGCTTGGTATTGCAGGTGTGCTCTCTGAAGCCTTGAACCAGGTCTCAGTTACTGCACAGATATCGATGTTCTTCATTTTTAGGAGTGCCTCGAGAGAGTGCGTTTTGATGTTTAGACTTCTAGCATTGAGTAGCATTGCCTTCAGAATTTTCATGCTTGTACCTTTTATGGTGGTGGTTTTGTCCTTTGAACTTTGCCTAAAAAGGCACTATAGGGGTGGCAAGAGCCTTAGCCAGTAACCTGAATCCCAGGGGCAACAGGTGCAGACCGTCTCTGGCAAAGCATCGTGGTCTGTCGATCATGTCATCCCAGGCAGACAGATACTTTGAATGACACCAGAAGCTTAGCCAATTGTTGAAGTCAATCATTTTGTCCTTATACTGCGGTATCATTCTGGGCGAAGGTAGGATTTTACTCAGGGCTAGGGTCATACCTGCCTGGGCCACATGATCTGAGAGCTCTTCCATGTCTCTTTTCATGAAGTCCAGGGAGATACGTGAAAAGAGACATGGAAGAGCTCTCGGATCATATTCTGTTGCAACAAATTCCATCAGCTATTTTCAGTAAAAGCACATACAAGAACAGTTCCAATAAAAGCTTTACCTCTTACGTCACCTCTAAATCTCTGATCTGCCCCCAAAATCACTGGAAAACAACCCCCCTGTGCTTTCTATATACAACAATCTACAATTTCTCACCAGGGTATTACAGTATCATTTGGCTCCTGTTCCTACATCATACCATTAGTATTGCATTATCTTGTCAGATACCAGATATTTCCATTGTTGTAGTACTGTCCTCAATGTGTAAATTCTATCTTTCTGACACATTTTGTGAATCTACATTTCTGATGTTACATAGGACAGTACCAGAACTCCTACTTGTAGCCATCTTTAGGTGTTACATTATTTATACATCTTATACACCAATATTTATACATTTGTCATAGTATTTGCTTTTATTTATATATCACTTACATTTTATATTACACATATACACACACACACACACATATAGATAGATAGATACATATATTATTTAGCTCTTATTTAGCACTGCATTTCTTACCCTCACCATCCCTTTAGCCACAACCAGCTTCTAATTTCCAATATTATCTGTTCATCTTCCTTTTTTGTCATACAATATTCCATTATATGTATTTTCCTCTCATTATAGTTCACTATCTTTCCCAAAACATTTGACACTTCCCTCTTTTCCTTTAAAAAATTGTGTATAAATAAAGGCATTTTATTTTTTCCATAATTATATTCATAACGATTTTCTCTATTCCTCTTCAAAAATGTATACTTCTTATCTCTAATAACGTCTCACAACTTTCTTTTTATTTTGCATGTTTTTTTTTCCTTTCTCCTTTCATTTCTTTCTTGCATATACTGTTTTATAACCTTCCTTATGTGCTATCCACAAATAAAGTTTCTATAAAATGATTTCACTGCCAAATATTCATTCCATAATTTCATTCTTTCCTTTTTCAAACATCCCTTACCGTTATTTCCTGTTAATATCTTTATACATTTTCCACCCTTTACTATTTCTTTGTTTTCTCCTTTTACTCTCCATATTGTCTTATGATCAGAGTTTTACTTCTTCACATCCACCTTGTCCTTCTACATATTTCATATCTTCTGAATACATTATATAATCTATCTCAATCTGTTTTCTCTCATGTATGTAAAATAACTTTCTTTCCATACTTTCGATCTACTATTCTATATTTCTCTTTTATTATTTTATATCTTGTTTAAATTTACTTTTTTCCTTTCTTATGTTACACTTAAAGGCATCCACTAAAATAATACATGCATTGACCCTCACATATTTCTGCATTCTCTCAAATCGCTTTTTATGTCACCCACATTTATATATGCTTAATCCACAATTAGATGTAATATCTTCTTTTTTTATTCTTATATCACAGTTCCCAAACATATATCCTTCCTTACTGTCCACCCTACCTTTTCTTCACATCATTTCAAAATCTTCCTCTTTTCTTGCCTCCACAGATCTAGTATCTAATAAACAGATTACATCCATTCTATTACACCATTCAAATGCAACCATTCTTCTCACATAATTTTTAATCTATTTACAGTTAATGAAACTACATCAATATTAACCTTTACTTTTTTGCATCTTTTTTCATTCCACCTTTCATTTACCTTTTTCTTCTTCTAACTATATATCCTATAGATCTCAGCACTTGACTTTCAGACCCTGAACTTTCCTCCTCTTCATCGTTTTCCTTAGTTTCAGAAATACTGTATTTATTTTCAAACATAATGTTTTTTCCTTCTTCCTTCCTTGTTACTTGTCCCTCTATTTCGACAATGTCTTCTAGTTATGACCTTATTGTTTGTAAAAGACTCTTAGCTCACTCTGTTGCCACTTTTCTCCCTTGCCCCCTTTTATTTAAATTATTTACTACTTTTTCACTATGTCTCCTTTCTTCTGTTTTCAATGGTCAAATCAAAAATAGTTATCACTCCCACACTTTCTTCAGCTTAGTTTACAGTTCTTTGAGTGACCGTATTCTATACATTGCCCATGCCTTCTGTCATTATATTCTTGTATTGTGTGTCCACTCCCCACAAAAAAAAATCCTTCATACTTTCCCCAGTAATTTGAATTTCCCATTTTACCATTTAATATTATCTCTTTGGAAATCTGTTTTTCAAGTTTTTTCTTTTGTTTTCAGTGTTACTAATATCTCCCAAGTTCCTGTCCATACCTTCCTTTCATCTAATCATTTTTTACCTCATGTATATTGACACACATTTGAAAATGCATTAACTCAATTTCAGCAATTTCTGATATTCTGATCTAAACTAATGCATTTTTAACTGAATATTCAAGTTTTAAAAGATATAGTCATCACATGGGCTCAGAAATCTTTTCTTACACTCATTTACAAAATGTTTAGCCAGTAAAAATGCCTCAAAAATCAATTCACAAAAATGCTCATTATGTAGCTGTATCAAAACTCTAATGTCAGTTTTATTGAATCCCAAAGGCAAAATAATATTACTGAAAATTAAATACCTGTAAAGTTTGTTCTTTTTTAGCTACATTCTTATCACATGTCTTTTCAAAAGCCATTTGCTCCTCCCACTTGGTTCTGGGGGGGGGGGGGTTGTCTTTCTCTTTACTTTGCTCCTGTGTTTATCTGTCTAATGAAACCACTCCATTGAATAGTTTCTGCACATTCTGACTTCTAATGGTTAATCATCTTCTCCAGGAACAATATCCCTAAATCCTCACAAAGCCCCAACATTTACTTTTGAAAATCTATCAGTCATTTCATCATTGTTTTCTGTCTCAAATGGTAATACATTTAAAGGATTGATGTATAGCAATGGAGATTGTTGTGATATCAAGCCTTTGGCAGGACTCTCCATCACCAATTATTGGTTTAAAAAGAATAAGGAAATTTTCTAGTTACCCTGTTCAAATTTTCTCTTACATAGGTTGAATATTACCCCAAAACAGACTACTGGCCTAGTGACTATTTTTCCTTCTTGGTGGTTTAATATACTGGCCTAGTGAGCCTATCCCAGTTAAAAAAAAGAAACAGCAAGATTATAAGTTGACATCGATGGTTATAATCCTGTTTAAGAAATAAAAGCAGTGAAATGATTTGTTCTATAGATACTTAACTCTGGTATTCATTTATTCATTTATGTATGTACTTAAATTTATTTACCAGGGTAGAACACTGATTAAACAATGACAAATGACAAGCTCAGTCCAGGTTACATCACAATATAACAAGGCCATGCAGAGTATACAAATAATAATGGTTTACATATATGAGTAAGCATGGGAAATCTGACTAAAAGGTATATACACAGAAGATCTAACAAATTAAACATATATTCAGTTGCATAAGTTGAACAGAAAAAGGGAGAATAGAGTTAAAGTAGGAGGAGCAGAAATGGTGGAGCTATGGGTAGAAACATGAAGGTTAGGAAAGCTAATGGAAACCAGTAAGATGAAAGAGGGTACTAGATTATGCAGACTGAGTTTAGAGCAGTAATGATGTAGTAAGCTGAATCACAGTTTAGGATAAGTGAGTTAATCGTGTGGATCAGGAATGTGGGAGGTAAAGGTACTATGAAGTTGGAGATGTTAGTTTAAGTGGCATGTCCTTTATATTGACAGCTGCATTCAAACTGTGTTACTAACCATTATTTCACCAGTGGCCTGAGTAGGGTATAATTTGTATAATTAATTAAATCAGGAGGAAATAAAAGCCATATTTTTGGAACCAGTACAGAAAAGAAAAGGCTAGTATTTTGTAATCTGAGAGACGAGGTTTGTAAAGAAGTGCTGACTCTGGCTTGGCTTCTTATGTTATCGATTTGAGTGGCAGTAAAAATGTAGGAGAGAGATAGGAAGGGTTGATAAGTCTGAGAATGCTGAACAGTAGGGTGCCAAGAAGAAGATTTTACCTGGCATATACTAGAAGACACTTAGTTTTTTGGAAGAGTAAGGCAGTGGTATTCATTTCATGGTGAGTTACCTATAAATCAACATATTTTATTGGAGAAGGTTTAAAGGGTGGCAATGTTTTTGACAATGTCAGGTATAGGCAAGAAGAGTCCATACTAAAGCTGGCCTTCCAGAACAGACTGTCACTGTTGGCTGTAAATTTTCCTATATACTCATTGAAGTTTAATGATTGGTATAGCCAGATCTCAAATATCTAAAGGAGGTGCTGGTTTCAATGGGATTGTTACCATATTCAAGGATATGAAAGGATTGGGGAAGTTTGGATAATCTTCTATGGGTGCCAAATAACATGGGCCTTTTTCACAATGAACAGTAGTTTAATGAGGTTAAGTCAGGGCTGTAGCTAACTTTCAATTGTATGATATGAGGGATCAAACCTATAGATAACCATATCATCTACATGATGTGGCAGCTCTAGTGAAAGTTTGTTGATGAAGACTGAGAGCAGGAGAGATGCTACAATGAAGCCCCATGTGACTCTAGAGTAAATGAGGGAACTGTTGGAAAGACTAGTTCATATCTTTACCTTGAATGATCTGTTGGATACAAAGTCTTTGAATCATGCAGCAGCAGTATCTGGGCTGATTCCAGTGTCTTGTAGATGAAGAAGTAGTAATTTCCCCCAGATCTTCAGTATCTCCCACTAACCTTATATATGGACAACATTGTCATTTACAGGTCCAGCTAGACTGATCAGTATCTACTCTGACCTACTTAAGCAACACCAAGACTATCAAACACTCAGCTATTTGGGTACCCACCAAAAACTAACAAAAAAATCAAGCACACTAAACATTAAAAATCAGAACAAACTCTCCATCTAAACCACTGCTACCTTCAAATATCTGGGCTTTTGGCCAATCAGGCCCTGAACTTTCAAATTCACATCAAGAAAAGTGGAACAAAACTCATTTACCTACTATTCTGAGCCCTTATGATTTCTCACTTCCTTTCCCTACCACCAAGAACCTCTAAAGGCAAAGGTACACTAGAGTGCAAACTACCACCATTAGCTGCAGTTTCTACTAAGAACCCCTCAACCCTCTAATCTCCAACAAAATATGTTACTTTATAGCCAGCTTCCCTAAACATGAAAACCACTGCCCCTCAATCAAAAACACAAACTGCCTTCCCGTCAAACCAAGAGCCAATATTTTACCAGGCAACCTAGTATTTAAACTGTTACATCAGAAAACTCTCACAAACCTTCATGCTAATCACATGCCTATCACTCCTCCTACAGCTTCAGAAGCCACTCCCATTCAGGGTCATCTCTTCAAACACCCAAAATAAAGCTTAGTTGCACAACAATTTTCCTCTTCTAGCTCTTCTAACTTTGGCAGGAGCTCTCTCCCAGCTTAAAGGGTATCTCTACCAACACTAAATTCAGCCCCCAATTTAAAACATATCTAGTGAAACCGATGAAGAGCCAGTATAAAAGTCTTACTTCAGACCACATCACGTAACTTCACCTAATGCTTCCTCCAACTGTCATGCTATCATTCCTATCTTTCCACTCAATATGGTCAAAGGACTGTATTTATAAGCATAGCCAGCTTTACTATAATTTATCTTTTTCCTGATATTCTCATTTAACTCAGTTATTTCATTTGTTACAAACTGCATTATCACATCCTAAGTAAATTCATTTCTGTTCATTTTTTATACAATTTGTAGCTGCTTTTATCTACCCTAACTTCTTACGTAGATGTTGCAACTTTAATACTACTTGTCACTGAGCAGAGAAGTGGGGCCTGAAACGGGTCAGTTTTAATCAATGCCCTACACCTGTAAACAAGCATAACTAAATAAAACATAATTAAATAAATCTAGTAAGAGATAGAATGCACAGTATACATGTACAGACAAAAGCATCTACATGTAAATAGAAAACAAAAAACACTGAAAAAAAGCGTAATCAGGAGCCCAAGAATATAATTGACAGGATCATGAGGTTACTAGGCTATTGGTCCTGAGACCCTTATAAGCCTAGCCAAGAGTTTATCCCATGTTTAGACAAACCAGCACCTGATGCCCCTGCCCCTGTCCAACAGGGACATGGGTGGAATCTCAGGGGTATATTTTCTGTTTTCCATCCAGTTATCCAGGTTGCACTTAAAAAGGGTAAAGAGGTACTCTGCTTGATGTGGAGAGGGAGCTTATTCTATTGATGGGGGAGTCTCTGGGACACAAATCTGTCCCTCCAACAAGTCTTGTTGATGTCACAGCCCAGGTTGAGGCTGCAAGTGCGGGTTACTTGAGTGGAACTTGACTTGCAGATATGCAACAGTCCCATCAAGGTGGGGTCCGTGACCGCCTTGTGGCCAGGCAGAGGTCACCTCTGAGGAATCTGTATGAAACTGAGTAGAGGGCTAGGACTTTTACACTATCTGTGTATGGTAGATGTTTGAGGCCCTGGATTCTCCTGGTGAGGAACCTCTGTGGTCTCGCCAGATGCTGCATGTGCTTTGTGAGGTACATGCCAAAAGGGGCATTGTACTCAATAATGGGCCTTATAAGGGAAGAATACAGGAACGTTGTGACCTCCTTGTTCCTAGATGAGATACCCTTAGTTATGAGGTGGGCCATATAGAATGGTTTCCGTACAATGGAAGCAACATGGTGGTCAAAAGTCAGGTTGCTATAAACCTGGGTGCCCAAATCCCTCATGACTGATTGTGTGCTTAGGACATTGTTATTAATGTGATAATTTGTGCAGACATAACTCTCCCCAAAGGGAATGATGATGCATTTTTTGGTATTCAGCTTGAGGCCATGTTTCTGGAACCAGTCATTTGTCTGAGTGAGAACCTCTTGGAGGATGTCCACATCACTAGGGGAATTGATGACAGCACCCAGCTTGCAGTCATTTGTAAACCTGGTCAGCCATAGCCAACTAGTTTTGGCCTGCACTTCAGAAAAGTAAATCCCAAATAACAGAGGCCCAAGACTGAACCCTGGGGTAGGCCATTTGTTACGGGTCTACTGCTTGAGGTAGCTTCCCCTATTTTGACTATGTGGGTTCTATCTGTGAGCCAGTTTGCTACCCATCTGAACATATGGATTGATGCCTAGTTGAGAGAGTTTATCTATTATGCCCAATTGGGAATAGTGTCAAAGGCTTTGGCCAGGTCAAGGTAGACAGTTTGTACCATCTTCCTCTCATCCATGGCTTTGGTGACCATTTCAAAGAAGTCAACCAAATTTAGCAGACATGACCTCCCCTTGACGGAGCCAAACTGTGTGGGATCAAGTGTTTGGAGGTTGCCAATGTCCTTGTTAATGAGGCCATGATAATTCATTCCCTGTTCTTGCAGATCCTGCTAGTTAGGCTGATGGGGCTATAATTTCCTGGATCGGTGGATGCTCCACCTTTGTGTAAAGGGATGACAGTGGCTGTCCTCCAGTCAGCTGGGATGAAGCCAGTACTCAGGCTTTGGTTGAATAAGGTGCCTAAAGGTGGTGCAAGTCCCTGCCTGAGTTTATGTAGGATGCAGCCTGGAATGTTATTGGGTCCCATGGAGACTGTATTTTTTGCCTTTGAGAGAGCAGTGATGACCTGTTCCCTAGATATAAGGGGAAGGGGGCAGGTACTGGGGATGTCCTGATTTACTGATGGGGGGGGACAGTGGGGTAAAGCTTTTACTGAATCTGTCAGCCAGTAAGTTTGCTATATTTATGGCATTTGTATATGCGGTGTACTTGACCACCAGTTCTGAACAGATCTGGGTGTCTCCTTTGAGGTTGCAGACATATGTGAAGAAGGCATTATGATTGTCTCTAGTAGATGTGGCCAATTTAGATTCAAAGTTTGCTTTGGAGGATTTCACTAGTGCTCTTATTTGCTTGTTTAGGCTAAGGAGACATTGCTTCCAATTGGGCACCTGCTCCTAGGTCTTGGACAGCAATTTTTTCCTTTTGTTATAGAGTTTATTTATTGTAGATGTCCACCAGACAGGTTTACTCTTCCTTTCAGTGGTTGATTTAGTCCTGTTGGGTATTCCAGATTCCACGCATCTATGTAAATGCTCATGTAGTGCTTTAGTGTAGTTTTGTATATTGGTGCTAGTTCCTACAGAGGGAGAGGGGGCTGTGAAGCTGTTTATACCATCACTCAGGAGGCTGTAATCAGCTTTGGAGACGTTTTTATGTCAGATCCTAGCTAGAGGGGGTTGGTAGAGATGGTGACTTCGAAAGTGACTGCTTTGTGGTCGGACCTTACCAGGGAGGATGATACATTAGGGATGCTGCAGTGGTTACTCATGTTGGTTAATACCAAGTCCAAGATATTATCACCACTTGTGGGGGTATCAACTTGCTGTTCCAAGGCATTTGCTTTGACAAAATCAAGGAATCTCTGGGCATTTGTGTTCTGGCATGGGTAGTTCTTCCTGTCTATGTTTGGGAAGTTCAAGTCATCCAGGATCAGGGAAAAGAGATGAATCTTGATAAATTCAAAGAGGTCCAACTACGTGGATTGGGCATCTTGAGACAGATTTGGGGGCAAGTAGCTAGCTATGATTTGAATAGGGGTCTTGACAATGGTTAATTGTCCCTGAAGTGTCTCCTGTGTGTTATACTGTTTGACCAGCCTGGAGATGTGTATGTCTTTAATATATATTGAAACTCCACCTCCTTTGGCTTTACTGGCCACAGTTTGGGGTCTGAATGTATGATAGGATGAGTAACCAGGTAAGGCTGGGGTGCTCTCCACAGCTTTGAACCAGGTTTCTGTGACTGCATAGATGTCAGCATTTTCCAGGGTTAGGAATGCTTGTAATGAGTGCAGTTTCATGTTTAGACTCCTAGCATTTAGCAGCATGACCTTTAATTTGTGTTTTGTTGAAATTTTTATGTTGGTAGTTTTAACCTCATCACTTTTCCTAAGAAAGGCTCTATAGGGAAGGCAAGAGCTTTTGCCAGAAGGCTGAAGCCCAGGTAAGACAGATGCAGGCCATCTCTGTCAAAACATTGTGGTCTGTTGATCATATCTTCCCAGGCTGTCAAGTACTGGATTCCCCTAGAATGACACCAGAAACTAGCCCAATTGTTAAAGTCAATCATTTTCTGTTTGTATTGAGGTATCAGTCTGGGTGACAGCAGAATGCTGCTTAAGGCTAGTGACATACCTGCCTGGGATACATAATCAGTGAGCTCAATCATGTCTCTCTTCATATAGTCCATAGGTTCATAGGTTCATAGGTAGGTACTAGGCTATCGGCCCAAGGGCCTACATAAGCCTAGCCAACAAGGTTCCCTGGCTTACGCCACCCAAGAAAGTTATTTTCCTGTGCCACTGTTAAGCAGAGACATAGAAGTGATCCACGGGGTGTATTTCCTATTTCCCATCCACTCATCAAGATTTTTCTTGAAGAGTGCTAATGAAGAACTTTGCTTGACATAGATGGGTAGCCTGTTCCAGAGTATGGGAAGTCTCTGGGATAGGAATCTATCCCTCCAGCATGTCCTGTTTATTGTGGTGGCAAGGTTTAGGTCCCTAGAGCGTGTAGCTCAGAGGGACTGGGATTTCTTTAGGTGTAGCATGTCCAACAGCTCTGGGTTTGACATAGCTTTATATGTTAGGCAGAGATCACCTCTGAGTAGGCGATATGCTACGGAGTAAAGCTGGAGTTTTTGGAGACGGTCAGTGTAGGGCATTTGTTTGAGTCCAGTAATCCTCTTTGTGAGGTACTTCTGTGGCTTTTCCAGCTGCTGCAGATGTCTTGTGAGGTACATTCCAAAAGGGGCGTTGTACTCTATAGTGGGTCTAATGAGTGTTGAGTAGAGGGGAACAATGACCTCTTTTTTCCTGGATGAGAACCCTTTTATGATGAGGTGTGCCACGTAGAAGGACTTCCTGACTACTGTGGCGATGTGACTATCAAAGGAGAGACAACTGTCCACCTGGGTCCCAAAGTCTCTTATCACACATTCGGTGTTAAGTAGATTGGTGCCTATGTGGTAGCTCATGGGTACAGAGTTTTTACCAAAGGGGATGACACTGCACTTTTTGGCATTGAGCTTGAGGCCATGGCTCTGACACCAGGCATCTGTCTCAGAGAGGCCCTTCTGTAGGATGTTCACATCATTTGGGGACTTGACTATGTTTCCTAGTTTGCAGTCATCTGCGAACTTCATTAGCCAGAGGCCTTCTGTGTTAGCCTGTACTTCAGAGAAGTAGATACCAAACAGGAGCGGTCCCAGGACGGAACACTGTGGTACTCCACTTGTCACTGGTTTGAGGTCAGATTTGGAGTCTGCAACGTTTACAGTGTGGGTTCTGTCATTGAGCCAGTTGGCAACCCATCTTGTGACGTAGGGATTTATGCCTAGTTTATTGAGTTTAGCTATAATTCCAGAATGGGGGATGGTGTTGAAAGCCTTGGCGAGGTCAAGATAGGCTGTGTGAACCACCTTACCCTCATCTACGGCTTTGGTGACTGCCTCAAAGAAGTCGATCAGGTTCAGGAGGCATGATCTGCCTTTCACAAACCTGAACTGGGTGGGATCCAGAGTTTGGAGGTTACCAATGTCTTTGTTTATGAGTTCCATGATGATACGTTCCATGGCTTTGCAGACCAGGCTCGTCAGGCTGATAGGTCTATAGTTCCCGGGATCAGTGGTGGCTCCCCCTTTGTGGAGTGGGATAACTGTTGCTGTGCACCATACCAGAGAGGTACGTCTCAAGTCTTTCACGCCAACATGGATTATGACAGAATCATAACAGTACCTGTTGTTGAGAGACTTGAGTGTGTATGTGATATGCTGAATTCTGGCACCTGACAGACAACTAACTGTGACTTTCACCTTATCCAGCATGGTGAGAGGCACATATGTGTGTCTCACAATGGAGTCTCCTAGGAATAACATATTGGGTTTATGGTGAAGCCTTAGTGGCTATGAGGCACAGGTGTGTGGACTATGCATGTTATGTGGTGTGGAGGGCTGTGGAGATAGCATATGTTTTTGCCTCAGAGGTCTCCTTTGTTTGGGTATGTTTATGTGGAGGACCTTCACATATGTAGATATGTGTTGTATAGGTGTGGGTAGTGTTTGAGGTGTAGTGATTGTGTTTGCAACCTTTTTGGTGCCAGATATACTGGCTTGAGGGGTAGAGAGCTTGGACTCTAGGTTCCTAATGAAATTGTGTCTCTCACAAATTGTATTCCTAGGTGGTAGTAGTAGATGGTTGTCCTTGTACATGAGGAAGTTGCTACCAAATTGGCAGGAGAAACTGTAGGAAATTGTCCATCCATATTTGTCAGAATCTGAAAGAGAAAGGCCAGAGAGAGCTAAGGGTGGGCCTAAAGCCCAAGTGCTTAAACCAAAACTAAGATATTAGAAAAACAATTAAGAATAACACTTAGAAATGTAAACAGGCTATAAACAAGCAGTAATAAATGCAACAGAAAAGATGCAGCTGAACACTTTATGGAACAGGCAGCAAGTAGCAGGATAAAGCAAAGCAAGAAGAAGTAACAGAGTAGTAGGAAGAAACACAAATTAGAAACATATAAGCAGCTGAATAAAGTGTATCTTTTTTTTAAAGTAAAAGGGGAGAGAGCAGGAACAGAATTTAATTCAAGGTAAGGGACTAAAGGGTTGGGCCTTCCCAAATGATCTCTGTATTAGGTAGAATGAGCTAAAGAAATTGGACTGGGAGGAGTGTCCCAGATCAAATTTACAGTAGAGGCAGGCAACAGCAAAAGCCACCAACTTTAAGAACACAACAGCAATAGGCTGAGGGGGTGGATGAAAAAGTTTCAGCACAGATCAGAAAACAAAATTCTGTCAGCAAATATATAAATAATTCAGTCAAACAAAAATAAAGACAGTGCAGAACTCTGAACAGTTAAAGTGGCAAAAAATATACTTATCAACTCTATATATCCGAATTGTTTGAGAAGTACTCTCAGTCAGAACACAAGGAGATGCTTCCAATGATATGCAGATTTTACAAAAAGGTAATATTTTATACCAGCAAGACAAAAGCAAAGCCTTGAGACAATCAGATAACACAAAAGCTGTTAGACCAGTTTTACCACTTTTAAGAACACAACAGCAATAGGGTGGTAAGGTTGGAGAAAAAACGTTTCAACACAGATCAGTAAACAAAATTCTGCCAGCAAATATATAAATAATTCAGTCAAGCAAAAATAAAGACAGTACAGACCTCTGAACAGTTAAAGTGCCAAAAAATATACTTATCAGCTCTATATTTCCAGATTGAGAAGCACTCTTAGAACACAAGGAGACTCTAGCAATGATAATTAAGTTCAATGTTTAATACACTGGTTTCATCCAAGACTTCACTAGAAACTATTCAACCAAAAATTTCAAGAAAACTCTAATTTATTATTCAATTAAAATTCTTTACTTAACACTTTAAATGTAAACCAATTAGAATTTTTTTTAAAAAAAAGTCATAAATAGTAGTACATAGGTACACAACAGAAATAAAAAAGTACAAAAATACAACACTTATAAACTTTTAGCCTTCTGCTCTTTAGGAAACACAATATTATCAGATTCATTTAGACCTAGATACTTGTCTGCTCTTAACTTTATTTGCCATTCAGCTTCTCTTGTTTTTACTCTGCTTTTAAAGTCACTTTCTCTTAAGTCTGGTGGGACAAGTACTAACACAGAGAATAAGAATGTTTACAAATGATGGAATGCTTATAAAATGCATTTTTCTTATCTTTAGTTTAGACATAATACTGATGTTCATTACTTCTCTTCTCAAGGCTTCTTGTTGTCATACTAACTTAGAAGGCATTGCAACCTGAGCACAAGCTGGTATAAACTACACTCATTGGTAATGTCAATGAATGAGATAAAAAAAAGTCTCTGCAGATTTTGGCTAAACAGAACAATGGTGAAAGTGTTAATAGAAGACAATCTGAATTCAGAAGATGAATGGGGAATGGTTGTTGAAGTGGGTCCACAAACTGCTACCCTACCTGCTGTTGATGACTGTGTAAGTTTTAATGATGCAAAGACTGTTTTGGATCTAAACTATGATTCTTTTGGTAACTACATTTTGAAACAACTGAACTACGTTCCAAATTACAATTTCAAAATGTCAGCATGGAACATGAGAAAAATCTCTGAAAATATCAGTCTTCGCTTCTTGAGAACAAATATTTTGAGCATTGCATTAATTTGGGCATTGCTCCTAAAGGCCTTCAGTTCTTTAAATGCCATAATTTTGTAACTAGCAAAGGATCATTTCTTCACTGAACTTACAGAGTTTTTCAACAAAGCTGGGATAGAGTTCTTGAAGTTACTTATCAAATGAATAATGAATTAGTTTTCCATTGGTAGGTTTTAATATAAAAAGTTCTTGAAATTTTTGGTTGATTAGTTTCTGATGATATCTTGTTGGATGAAAGCAGTATATTAGACTTTGAATGCTAATTCTGTTGTTGGGCTCCTGACTATGCTTTTTCATTTTTTTTTGTTTTCTAAGTTGTTATTTTACCACTGGTAGAACTGTCTTATTTTTATACTTATCCACATGTAAATAATCTAAGTTGTTTAAACTACGAACACTGTCAGCATACTTCTGGTAGCCTTAATGCCCTATGAGAACCTTGAAAACAGAAGCAAATCATTTTTAAACAAAGATTATTCTATTAAGTTCTATTGCAAGCAGCCAAGCTGATGATTAAAATCCAGGTAGACTGATTATCTGCATGTACAGAAATCTTGGATAAAGAAAAATCAGTTGCTCACTATGATATGACCTGAATAACTGCATCATCAGTCTTAGATGTTACTGCTAAAACGTTTCATAACTGTACCAATGAAGTGTTGCAGTGTCTTTTATAGAAAAAAAGATAGCTACTATTCTCTGCATTAGTAAATGGATACCTACTGTTTTCTGCCTTCTAAGATGATTCATATCAGTAAATGGGCCTCAACTTCAAACCGATAGTAATGTAGTATTATAATTAATTGAGGCCATTGATGATCTGAATGCTCAGTGTAACCGATGCATTTCTCAAATACGCTTTCATGTCCTTGCAAATATCATCTTGTCTGTTCAACAGTACAACTTCTTTAAGAATTAACACAGTGAATGTAAGCAACTGCAAAATACAATGCAACACTGGATCTGCTGTTTGATAAGCTTCACATATCCATTGACAACTCTCAGAACTGTTTATTAAAGGTTGCCACATTTAAATTTAGTGATTTCACTTTCTGTGAATTTTATTTTGTTCTTTGAAACATATTTAAAATGACACTACATAAACTCTGTAATCTTTTAAACTCATGCCATTAAATGCCCAGTGTGCAGAATCTTATTTAGGTGAGATTTATGACATTCTACAAATGATGAAGTCAATTCAATAGTAAATAGTGACATATAATCATGATGAACAAAAAATATATTATTCATATTATTTAATCATGGAAAAAGGTACAAGTAAAAGAAAACAGAATCACACTGGATAATAACAGTAATTATATCTGCAAGCTGAATTACAAGGCTAGTGTTTTCAATAAAGACCTTAATACCCATACTTACTGAAATGTTAGTTTTGTAGGACATCTAGAACTTGGAGGCATCCATACAAATGTAGAGCCATTGGGTTTGTTGCTGTTTGTATAGTGAGTTACTGCTCCATCTTTGTTTGTACACTGTTGAAAAGTAAAAAAGAGAATGATCATCTAGAAGCATACTATCTCAATTAACATTCACAACAGCTTTTTTATTTGTTTGTTGATTTAGGTTTTTATAACTATAAAGTCCAATTACAGTTTTAAAATATACAATATACAGAATATTTAAGCATAAAGTAAAATAACATAAAATTAATTCTTGCAGCAATTACTGAGTAGTTCATTCTAAAGATACAAGTGTACCGTACTGTCATAAATGCAAATACATGACACAGAGTAAGGATACTCCAAACATCACCGTTCCAAAAATGAAACTAAGAACCACCAACGAAATCATCACCATCAAGGGTTATACAAAAGGACAGGACTGTGCTTAGAATAAAACAAACTTCCAAGCAAAGAATAACAATACAACTCAATTTTATTAACAGGTTAAGCACTTTCGTCCATCACCGTAGACTTCTGCAGAACAATAAAAAAAAAGCTGTTCCCACTATATATACCCCTTCTGTTTAACCTGATTTAAAATAAAGATATCTCCCATTAATTGGAAACAATTAATTCTAAAAGAGCTAGGAATGAACACAAAAAAGAATAAAGATCAAACATTCTCTGTCCATAAACTTCTTCTATAAAAACAAAACTCAGTCATAAAATGTAGCGTGTAAAAAAAGTGCAGTGTGAATAAAAATGTTTTTTTCCCCAAAACAGCATTGAACACTTAAAAAATAACCATAATTCAGCTGCTCTCATTCTCACTGCCATTTGCAGGGAAACATGGTTATTAAGACCGGGGGGTAATAGTAGCATCAAGCCTAAGTTGCCAGAGGAGTTCCTTGTAGTCTAACTTGTTTTCCCAGGGTCCTCCTCTTGCATCCACTGGCACAACTTCCATAATAACAAATACAATTTTTTTAAATCCTTCATAAACAAGGTATGGAATGTCTATATAGTGCATCATTTGGGTTGGTCCTTTTCATATCATATAAGTGTTCATAAATCCTCTTAGTCAATCTCCTCTCTGTCTTACCGATGTAAAACAGTAACATTAGTTGCAGAGTGCTAAATAAACTAATCCTGTTGAATTACAGTCTCCTCTCTTGAAAGTAATAGTTGTTGGACAATAATTATTTAGTGTGACCTTGTCTTTCTCAACTATATACTAGCAGCAATTACACCTGCCACATTTAGTAGAACCTTTTCAATGGGTATATTTACCCCTTTCCGAAACTTCTTTGATGTTGTCATGCACCTTGTCTATAAAGGTGGGTTTATCACCCATGTGTCGCTAAAGACCATCTTCCATTTTTAAAATGGTCCAGTTACAATAAATTATGTTTTTCATCCTACTACTAAGTCTATCACACTTAATGGCCATTCCCTGCTGGAAATATCTCAAATGTGAACAAACCTGTGATTGTTTACCTGAGTCCTTTACCCAATTAGATTTTCCCAAAATACATGGGAAGTGGGTGAAACAGAAGGGGTATATATAGTGGGAACAACCTTTGGTTTATTGTTCTGAAGAAGTCCACAGTGATGGACAAAAGCGCTTAACCTGCTAATAAAATTGAGCTGTATTGTTATTTTTTTGCTTGGAAGTTCATGTATACGTCTGTGTGTGTGTGTGTGTGTGTGTGTGTGTGTGTGTGTGTGTTGATATATATATATATATATATATATATATATATATATATATATATATATATATATATATATATATATATATCTGGGTTTACTGATAATGAGCGAATTACCCAAATATCAACCTTCACAACATTTTTTTTAAACAAGAAACATCTTTATTGAATTATTACTTATGACATGGGCAATCATACATTTATGTAAATGAAAACAAACCTTAATGTCAGATTTTTCAGTTGCAAACATATCACATCACATCATTTATAATCTTCTATACACATTACATAGCTCATTCAATTCCTGCCTTCCCTTAAACCTCATTCCTCCTCCAAAACATTACATTAGATGTATTGTTCCCACCATTCCCAGTTTTTTGATGTAATTTGCAACTATCTTTTCTAAAGATCCTACTTCCAGTTATGTTTCCTCTGTTACTATATTCACTACTTCTAGTATGGTTAGTTGACATTCACAACATTGACCACAAAAGGTCGACTTTGCAAACATCAATAATCTACTGTGCATGTGCTGGGCAAAAACCTCAACACATGTAAAACAAACATTTAAAAATAGTATAAAACAACATTTTTTTGCAGAAGGGCAAGCCCCCCCCCATGCCCCCTGCTAATTATATGTACTAAATCTGAGACTGCGCAATATTGGGAAAAGGTCATATTTTTCAGTCCCAAGAAATGTGTGATTTCACACACCTGTTGACCATATATATATATATATATATATATATATATATATATATAGATGAATACAAGGGATCGATGATAATCAGTTTCCGATGTGTATCTGTCTATATCTATATCTATCTATCTATATATATATATATATATATATATATATATGTATATATATATATATATATATATATATATATATATATATACATATATATATATATATATATATATATATATATATTTATTTATTTATTAATTTTTTTTGTTAACTTACATTTATGTCCAAGGTCTTCTAGAAAAGAAAATAATTAAGTAATAGTAAATGCCAATGGTGTAGGCAATACAGTACTTAGTTACATCTGCTGTGATTAAATCTCAAGGACAAAGTTTGTGTATTATAATATAATTAAAAGTTTGTAAATGCTGTGCAACTCCATTGATAATGCTTGTTTTTTTTTTTTTTTATTTAGTGCCCAGTTCCCAGAGTAACAGTCTTAAAAAGAAGTCCCTTTGTTAACAAGTTTTGGTTACGTTACTTGATTCTATTTACTACTTAAATAATTTAATAGATTTTACTTTGTGAGCACTATTATTTTAATAAGAGCTGTGTGGTTTGATTTTAAACTACAACTTATCTCTGTATTCAGCGACGATGTTTAGTTTCCAAAGAAGTTGTACGGAATCCCAAAGTACATTGTGATTTTATTTATTTTCATCTTTTTCTTTAAAAAGCAGTATGAAAATATGTTAGCATCTTAAGTAGACAAAGCTTTTGAAGGCAAACATAGATTATAGCTGTTTGTTAGCAAAAAAAATACAATAGTTTCTTTATAAGGATGTGTGATTGCATTATTTCTTCCTGGGTAGCAAATGCAAATATTTATTTTGATGTGTTTTGCTCATTTATTGATTCATTTGTCTTCTTCTTTGTTTTGTTCATCTCCATCTGGAATTGTCATTGCTCATTCAGCATTATTTTCATCCCAGTTTTAAAGGAGCTATATGAAAAGTGTACATTGCAAGGCAATAGTGACTGAAAAGATGCACTGCTCTGTAAGTGAGGCCAATCCCATGTCTTCACGTATAAACCAAGAACCAAACTATGACTTCTTAAAAACACAAACCAGTAATGGTAAGAAGAAACAGTCACTCTGGAAATTAAGTTAATCACATTTATTGAAGCACAGACACTATATAAAAACAAGGATTAAGCACTTTCATCTGTATGTAACAATGACTTCATCAGAATCAAACTCTGAAAAAAATCACAAAATTTAAATTCACCTCTAGGAAGTCACATGTTCAAACTGAGCTAATAACAATCCTAAAAACACTGAATCTCTGTCTTAAAAACATAATAACCTTTAAAAAACAAAACATTAGGTACTACATGTTCATATTAATCACAAATGAAAAATAAGTAAATAAATGAACCAGTGTTTCAAACCTAAGTTAGATAGGAATGCAATCTTAAAATACTTGAAATGATGACATGGTCATTCAACCCGGCATATATCATGGCATTAAGTTTAAATTGCCACATGACTTCACATTGTTCAATTACGTCACCCCATGCTCCCCCTCTTCGATTGTTTTGCTACCATATCTAACCCAAAACAATGATGCTATGGATTTTTTAAAATGCGTTTGCATAATGAATTGTTAGTGTTTTTGTTTCTAATGTCCGGGTTGTGCTCGTAAATCCACTCTCTTAGTCTCCTCTGGGATTTTCCTACATAGAAACCATTACATTTTTGACATAAATCAAGATAGAAAACTCCTACTGAGTTGCATGTACAATGAAAAGCTGTTTTGACAAGTTGGTTATTAATCCATACTGTCTTTTTCGAAAATAAATTTGCACTGAGTGCAGAAACTGCATTTAAATGTATCATATCTTTTGTTGCTGTTAACTACAGCGGTACTTTCTGCAGTTTCAAAGTAGTTTTTGACAGATTTTCCTTTTCTATATACAATCCAAGGTTTGTTACCAAACAGTTCAGCAAGACCATCAAAGCAGGAAAAAACTTCCAGTTCCTCACAACAACCCCAAAGATGTTGTCATGGTTATGCGTAAAGGTGGTAATGAAGGAATACATATGTTCCCCATTGGAAGTTACACTATCACTACAAGTGTTGACTATACTAGAATATGTAACTCCTAACAATGGTTGAAGAATACCTTTTTTCCTTTTGGTTGTGACTTCCCTTTGTATTTCTAAAACAAAGCTATCAGGATAGCCACATGAAAAAACATATTTGCTAGTTTCTGCCCTTCGGTCTCAAATTGATCATCTTCTGAAACCATTCTGGCGAGCATCAGAATAAGGGTGTTCTGATGGGGGCCTGTTGTTCCACCCATACTTGCTAGCATCATTTTGCTTTCTCTGCATCCCTCTGGTGTTAGACTGGGATGCAAGCAGAGATTCAAAGTGTCACAGTCATGTATTTCAAGTGACTGCTAACATACATATACATAGCATACCTCCTCATTCCTCACCCCTAACCCTCAAATGCAGCCACCTGTATATGTGCCTATTACGTGATTGTGAGGAAAGAGAAAAAAGCTAATCATTCCAGAAATGTTTTCTACTTTGTTGACTTACACAAGCTATAGTAACCTTCTTTGTACAATTCTGAGGTTTGTGAGAAAAGTAAAAGAAGCAATTACTATGCTGTCCTCAACCCAAACACCTCTAATGTTTGACTGTGATGAAAATTAAAGAAATAATAACTCACAATCCCCAGCAACCCCTCCCCTCAATAACATACAGCAGCTTTCTGTACACATACATCAGAGCAGGACCGGTTTTAGCATGAGTGCGGTTGAGAGCAGAGGCCATCATCAGCTTTATCCTAACAGGGTCATTTCACAGCCCTGTTTAGGTTACAGAAAATTAATATGTTTTTTCTCCACATTTTTCCCCAATGAGCAACAGTTTTTGTGGAGACCTCTCACAGTCAAGGATGATTAAGGGATACCCCTGTATTCATTTATAAAGTCTGGGGAGTGGGAGCCATCAGATTTCTAAAAGATCTAAGGGTCTGAATGTTCTGTAATATTTTATTTATTTATTTATTTTATTTAACATTTGTTAACCGGGAAAGTCCTACTTGGAACAAAGCCAGTTTTCAGCAGAGGCCCAGGGAGAAAGGCTCCAGATGCATGTCTTTGTAATGTGGGAGGAAACCGGAGCACCCGGAGGAAACCCACACGAATGCAGGGAACACATGCAGATATATCTGATGTATAACTTTTGAAATATAATTACTTGTTAGCTGCATTTTCTGCTGCATTTTTAGTGATACCCAGAAGAATAATGTATGTGTCCTGGCATTATTGGGTGTGTGCACAGATTTTACACACACACACACACACACACACACACACACACACACACACACACACACACACACACACGCAGACACACACGCACACACACACACACACACACACACACACACGCACACGTACACACACATGCACACACGCAGACACACACGCACGCACACACGCACACGCGCACATGCGCACACACACACACACACACACGCACACACGCAGACACACACACACACTCATACACATACACATGCAGACACACACACGCACATG